>NC_025996.2:9496041-9796041 GCF_000442705.2 Elaeis guineensis | reverse complement strand
AATCACCTTTCAGCTTGGCCTATGGAACGGAAGTAATGATCCTACTGGAGATTGGGTTACCATCAACCAGGGTTGAGCAGTATCGTGAGTCGGACAACTCCGAGTGTCGAAGAGCCGATTTGGACCTCTTACCCGAACTCCGATGCGAGGCACAACTCCGTATGGCTTCCTACCGATAAAAGGTGGCTCGGTACTACAACGCCAGGGTGAAGCCGAAGCTCTTCTGACCTGGAGACCTGGTCTTGAGAAAGGCGGAAGTCTCGAAACCCCTGGATCGGAGAAAATTATCCCCGAATTGGGAGGGACCCTACAAGATAGCCGACACCTACGGGCCGAGAGCTTACTGGCTAGAGACCCTAGAAGGGACGGCCATCCCACAGACTTAGAACGCCGACAATCTGAGGTTGTACTATCAGCAAACTCTGTATCTCCCCATTTGGAATACGAACTCAGTTTTAAACTTCGGAGTCTGGAATTTTGACTCTTCGACTGTTGATCGACACTCACCAAGAGATGCGAGCCCCTGATGTCCCAACTCGGACTTGACATTCCACGGCGGACCGACAGGCCGACTGCCAACGATGCATCGGACGCTTAAAGGACCGACGCATCTACGACGACGGGAGTTACACTTCTTCTACAGCTTTATCACACAGCGCGATCGGTCGAAGGGTATTCGGCTTACCACCATTTATCACACAGCGCGATGCAAGTACCCGACCTAAGTCTGGGTAGTGGAAACTCGACTTACCATCGCTTTTCCGACCAAATGCGTCGACGCCGTACGACGATGTATCAGACGCCATCCGACTAATCATATCGGACGACATTCGGGTCATCGAGGTGCGCCCGAAGGTCGGTCGACCTTCGACTTCGCTAGCGCGCCCGACTCAACGGACTCGTATCTGGAAGTCGGTCGTCCCCCGACTCATGCCAGGACGATGCACGTTCGGCTCAAGCCTTAGGATGGGTGGTTCGTGGTCGGAGTTCGTCTTGCCTACCCTATGGCGTGCTACCGACTATCTCGACTAACAACTTGGGATGTCGTTAAGTATCCTAATATGGTACGTCGGGACTACGACTCTCCGACCCTATGACCCCACGACTCTAAGTCGCAGCACATCCTGACAGGCAAGAGAAAGAAGTTGAAAATGAAATCAAAAATTTCCTAAGTACATTCAAGTCTACAAAATTGGGTCGAAGCCCGGTTACAAGTGCGCAAAGAAAAATAAAAGAAGATAAGACCCCGATCATTCTTCGAAGTCAATCTCTTCGACCGAGGAAAGCTCGAGGATGACCGGTGTATCCACCATGATCGGCACTGGATCGACGATCGATGCTTGATCAACGGTCGGTGCTGGATCGAAGGTCGGTGCTGGATCGGAGGTCGGCGTTGGATCGGAGATCGGAGCCGGGTCTGGAGTCGGGACCGTCTCTTCTTCGGCGATCTGCTTCGGGACGGTCTCTTCCACCGCAGCGGCGTCTCCCGACGATGGGTCGGCCACCTCTTCCGTAGCTTGGTCCTCGGCTCCTGGGGGAATGATACCGCTGAGGTCCAGCTCCGGGTACAAGGCCTGGACTGCATTCCGACCGTCTTCGTACCCCACCCGGTACGACGCGAAGCCGGTTTCCAGGAGTTCCTCCCGATATCTGTCGGAGCCGCGGAAGTCCTCCACCACCGACTCAGCAGCTCCTTTGCCGACCTCGCCTCCGCTTCCACCCATTCGAAGGACTCCTTCGCCGACTCCGCCTCTGCCTTCGCTATGTCGGCGTCGGCTTGGGCAATCGACACGTCCTCCTCGGCCTTGGCGAGATTCTCCAGGCTGACCCGGAGCTGCTCGCGTTCAGCCTCAAGCTCGGCGGCGACGCCATCCCGTTCGCACCGCAGTCGGTGCGCGGTCCGACCCTTGCGCTTGGCTTCCTTTCGGGCCGACTTAAGTTCGGACCCGAGACGAGAGATCTCGTCTTCAAGCCTCACCTCCCGATCGGTCGACTGCTTCAAATGTTCGACCAGCACCACCTTGTCAGCTTTGACGGTCTTCGCCCTGTCCTTCCAGGCCGCCCGGATGTCCCCGAACCTCCTGTACCCGGTCTCTAGTTCGGACATAGTGTAAATCAGCTGCAAACATGGACTAACCATCAGGAAGGCGAAATAACGAAGACAGTAAGAAGGAAAGGGACGAAGCGGAACTTACCCCAATCATGGTCGGGTAAAATGAAGACAGCATCTCGATCACCTGTCGAGCCTTCAGAACCTCCACGTCGGCTGGGAGGAGGATTCCCTGACATAGCCTCTTGGCCAAGTTGTGGTCGGCTAGGGCTGACGCTCCTTCGGGGGCCCGAGTGCTAGGTGACGCGGTGCGACTTCCCGACCTTAGGTCGTCAGCGGGGGCCATCGGGGCTTTCCCCGATCGGCCGCCCAAGCCCATAGATCGGGTAAGGAGGGGATGCTCGAGCTTGACTGAGCACCCCTCGTCGCAGTAGTAGGCGCCGATGGATGACGGTCGGGTTCCCGAACGGCGTCCGATGCCTCTTCAATCAGCGAAACCATCGATGTTCCTTCAGCCGCTCTCTCCATTGGCTGCTCCTCCGGTTGCGCTGTCGGAGCCAAAAGTGCAATTACCGGCTCCGACTGATCGACCGTCGATGCGGCGACGGTCGACGCTGCTGTTGAGGGTTTCTTCGACGGTCGTGAGGGTCCGACCCTGGATGCCGGCCTCTTCCTCGCCGCATACTGTCTGATTTCGACATCGATCGGCCCATCCTCGGTGGCGTCCCTGTGATTTCGATAAGAGAATCAGTGTATATTCGGAGACGAATGCGAAATGAAAAGACAACCGTTGGATCGGGCGGTACCTAGACGGGGGACCAGGCTCAGGCCAGCATCATAGAGGGCTTGTTCGGTAACAAGCTCCCTCTGCTTCGATACTGACATGTCCTTGAGTCGGTGGAAATCCTCCCGATCGTCCGCCTCCACTCGGCTGTTCTCATTTGCCTCGGTCTGAGGCACGCCCCAGTGGGAAGGAAAACCCCAGGGAGAAGAAGTGGAAATGAAGAAAAACTGATTCTTCCACCCATGAATGGACGATGGAAGACCAGTGATGAAGGAAAGACCCTTCCGGGGGTTGAAGAGCCACCACCCTCGGGTCTTAGGGTGGGGTCGGAGGACAAAAAATATCCGAAAGAGAGAGATCCGAGGGTTGGTCGGCAAGAGCTGACACAACAGGGCGAAGCTGATTATTAGTCGAACTGAGTTCGGCGCCAATTGTGCCGGACAAAGTCCGTAATAATCTAGCAGATTCCGAACAAACTCCAGAATCGGAAGTCGAAGACCAGCCCGGAGGTCCTCGACGTACAAAGTTACCTGGCCCGCGGGCGGGTTGTTAACCCGTCCCCCGGCCCCAGGGGCGAAGAGTCGGAACTGCTCCGGGATACGATACTGATCCCGAAGCCGATCGACATTCGGCCCCGAAAGCGAGGAAACCTCCACTTCCGGGGTCGACCGAAGATCATCGGTCGGGTTCTCCGACCGAGCCTCCTGAGGAGAGGTCCTGGCCATGACATCAGAACCAAGAAGAAGGAAAAATCAGAGAAGAAGGAGAAAGAAAAGATTTCAAAGAAAGCAAGAGCAAAGCAAAAGGGAGCACGAACTCCGGATGAACCTTTGCAAGAACGGGGATGTGGGCAGCTACCTGCGACGAAGGAGAAACCGTTTGGGCAGAGTCTCCATAGCAAGACCATGAGAAATGAGGCTTTGAGTACGAGCGGCCCCATATATATAGGGTTTTTCGACGGTCGGGATATGGCCGTGCCGACCAAGACCTCTCGGATGGTCGACACGTGACGACATCCGGGCCCTCTTCCGGCCCGATGATTCGGCGCACCCATCCCAGATTGGGCCACGTCGCCTTCATTAATACGAATGATGCTGGCCCAACGGCCTCCCGACACGTGGCAGGAAAGCCGCGCCTCTGAATTAAATCGCCTGCGGCGATTCGCATCCCCGATGGGACGCCTGACAGCGGCCCACGCTCCCAAAGCTGACGTCGGATGGTGGTTTGTATTCCCCAGAAGGCGTCGGACACCCGATCGTCTGACACCAGATCGTCCGACATCCGATCGTCTGACACCAGATCGTCCGACACCTGATCGTCTGACACCAGATCATCTGACACCGGATTGTCTGACGTCGAGTCATCGAACGATGGGACACCTTACTTCGATTTGTCCGGATCGTCCGCCAGTGAGATCAGTAAATTTAAGGCAGGACGCAATAAAGAATCCACTCCTTTCGCCCAATACCCCACCCACGTGGAAACGCGAGCGAATGTGACATCAAGCTCAGGAGTGGGGGGGCAACTGTTGGGATATACCGATCGATCCTATTGCCGACTCACCAGCGCCGACCCATCCTCGACGCCGACTCGACTACGGGTCCCGATCCTGACCCATCCATGAGAATGGGCCGACCGACTTCGCCTGACCGACGGTGGGCAACACCGACAGTGACTACTGATCGTATCCGACCGGGGCGGGTCAGCCTAACGGGCCAACGTCGCCTCCGATAACCTGAGAGCCGATCCCCCGTCACCGACCCCCTATCGGGTGGGACACCACCGACTCACCATCGGTTTGGACAACTGACGTCCTACCTCTACAGGCCCTTCTAGACGCCGAATAAGCGGCATGGGCTGCAGTCCTATCAAGCAAACGCCGTACGAACGCCAGGGGGCATTGTCCTGCCAGGAAACCTGGGGCGCTGTCCTGCCAAGGATGCAAATTAATTCCTAGGACCTGCAGCTCGTCAATGATGTGACAACCTCCGACGATTTAACAACTCTCCAGCTGTCTACATCACCGACGGCGGGACCATACCACCTCCTACTATAAATCGGGGAAGGCAACAGTGCTAAGGAGGTCCCTTCGAAAACTCTCAAGCTCTCCCTCTCTCTCTCACTCTCTCCCTCGTTGAGCTCCTTGTTTCCTTTTACTGTTGCCTAGTCTCCTCTCTGACTTGACCGTCGGAGGGTCCCCGCCGGAGCCTCTTTCGGTCAGTGAGGACTTTCTTTTGCAGGCGCTCGTTCCCGATGACCAGGCGACGAGGAGATTGGCCGTAACAGACATGATAACTAGCAGTTATAATAGAAAATAATCTAATAATTAGGAATCACTAAAAAGTTGTTTATATGTGAATGCATTTCAATCTTTATAACTGAGATAAGATTAGAGTGTAATCATATGCTACGAGCTCCTTTCTTGAAAAGTAAAGCCTCTTCTTGTATCATGCCTCGAACCAAATTAAATAAAAAAAAAAGTCACGAGAACCGGACGTTCAAAATAATAAAACTCTATGAAACAAAGGGAGGCCTTTTAAACTGTATGATAAATGTTAAAACATTGTAACAATATCATTACTTTAAACTTGGCAGCCAGCATTCCAGAACTTTGACACTAGACTAATTCATATATTTCGCGTGTGAACAACTAATGCATCTTACTAAAGAATTTAGAGCGCCCCCCTTCTCACTTCTCTCTTTCGCGCGCTCCACGTGTTGTGCGTGTGCGTGTCAAGGTGAAGCGGATCATGCTGTCGTCTTTAAAAGAAGCATCATGCATGCCTGGCCATCCAGCTTGTTAGGCATGTGATCACTTTCTCTTCCGTCACACTTAATCCCACCTATGTGATGTTAGATATCGCTTTGTCTCTTCAGGGTACACACAGTGCCTTGCTTTTTGCAACAGTTCCTATACATTGACACAGCTCAATGTAGGTCTAACTCATCATTTCATAAATTGCATCCTATATCTTAAAAAGAGGCCACTTAGCAGCAGATCATATCCTACACTGCATGTATCAGTATGGCTATGCACCATATCAATCAGCTTTTTTTTTTTTTTTTTTTTTTTTGTGGTCCAATCATCGAGATAAATGCATAATAAGTAGGGCTCATATGAAGGAAATGAGATGACAAGCGTGAAGCACAATCACATAGTACATACGGTATAGGATAAATTAATTCTCCCATCAAGCAGCTCTGGGCATTTGAACATAGAAGACATAATTGCTACTAAGGGAGAGCACTGGCATCCATTGCATTATGGAACACTTAATTGAGTGCATACAACCCCCACCATCAGAGGGTGGTCCTAAATCCACCAAATCAATTGGTTGAACCATTGCTCGACCGCGTCCAGCAATGGACCGGGAGGTGGTAATCAATCACAGGAACGACATATCCATAATTCACATTTACATTGTTTTTCGAGAAAAAGAAGTTAATTTGCATTGCTAATCCAAGTAGTTAAAAAGAATCAACGAGGCAGCAAAATATCTATAATGAAATTTGTGCAAGTTTTTCTTGTAGGTGCCAACGCCTTAGCTAGATTGTCTGTCTAACTCCGGTCCATTGTTTCACGTCCATGCCGGCCAGTACTCTGAGAAGACTAGTACGCCACGTGGTGGGCTCGGTTGGGAACATAACCGTGACCCTCCGTGGTCAACAACGAGGACCACGCGCAGAGACGGATGTTAACGTCTCGATGTGGACCATGACATGGACGAGCCGTATCTAGTGATTAAGTGGGCGACAAGGAACCAGTGATTAAGTGGGCGACGTGTTCCTCGCTCATCCAATCACTCACTAAGTCACGAATCAGACAACAAATCCAATAAGCTAAATCTATATCATGATCATCAGGTCTTGGGCCAATAGCAGACAGCAAACGCCGGTTGAAGCTAGATAGCAGATGGTTTCACTCGATGTTGTATAGTACGCGCACAACGACTGGCTCGTCCAGATCTGGTGCAAAATTATTTGCACGGAAATGTGGCAGGGATACTGTTACGTGCACCATCAGCAGTTCGGAGGGACGAGAGGATATAATTAATGGAATGGTCCATTTGAGATGACTGTGTGATGGATTGCAAGAAATGATTTTACTGTGAAGCTATATATGGACCTATTGCAGTTGACCGTAAAACAGTACTGTGAAGACAGATGGTATCACAAAACGCACCAGATAGATGATAGGAATACTTAATCTTGATTTTGGCTTCTGCAGACTGTAGTTCCAATGCTGTTATCAGATTATGGATCCATTTGATTCATGAGAAATATTTTTCCTCGCTGGAATGGTGTTATTGTGAAGTTGATGCTTTTACATAAAAAAATAATTTTTATATTTTTAATTTGATATATTTTATAATAATTTATATTTGATTGAGTATCTATTTTTATAAAAAAATTATGTAAAATATCTGCTACATTTTTTATTAAAAAAATATTACTCTATTTGATCTAAAAGCTCAAAAATATTTTTGAAAAAAAATATTATCTCAAGTTTTAATAGATGAAAAAAAAATTTTCTGCATCTCACATGATTTTTTTCCTTACAAAATAGGAAAATTTAATTTTTATGAAAACATAATTTTTTCATCTGTCTGCTACAGAAACTCCAAACAAATATGAGATATTTTTTTTATTTTTCTATCAACCAAATAAACACAATGTGCTGTTAGAAAAATGAATTTACTTACTCAAGCGTCTTTAATGTGTCTACAAGCTTTCTTTTCTATGCACCACATGGAACAAACATTAGTAATTAAATATAATGACCTTCAACTTAACCGTATAAAACCAACTTGAAACTTAACATGTTATGCTCGAACGCCTACCCACGTCTTTGTTCATTGTCACGCCCTTTTCTTTCACGGTACTTGGTATAAGTTAACTGCTTGCAACTTGCAGTAACTACTACTTTCTTTGTCATTTATTGTAACCTGTACATTAAAAGAGTCAGCAAGGCAGGGACTGTTACACTGACATTTGAGTTACACTCTAAACTTTATGAGACGATTCCACCTATCCAAGGGATTAAATGAATTTAAATATAGGTGCAACCAAACAACATATAATTGTAGCAACCGTAAGCAGTATATGCATGACTACAATTCATTTACCATAACTTGCACATTAAAAGAGTCTGCAAGGTGTGGACTGCTACATTGACATATGAGTTATACTCTAAACTTTATGAGACGATTCTACCTACCCAAAGGATTAAATGAATTTAAATACCGGTGCAACCAAACAGCATCATATAATTGTAATAACTGTAAGCAGTATATGTATAACTACAATTCATTTACTATAAATTGTACATTAAAAGAATCAGCAAGGTAGGGACTGCTCCACTGACATTTGAGTAATACTCTATGAGACGATTCCACCTATCCAAAGGATTAAATGAATTAAATACAGGTGCAACCAAACAACATCATATAATTGTAGGAACCATGAGTAGTATATGTATAACTACAATTACATAGGAATTGGTTGGAGCCTGCAATTAAATAAAATCTTCGACTAATTATGACTAGATGCATCTAGCGCACCAAACAATAGCCAACTCATATTCATTGTACTCCAATTTATCTCTGCGAGCTTGTTGCATGTAATTAATTCATTTGAAGGAGCAATCAATAAAAATTTGCATATATTAAAAGATTCAATAAATATACTGAATTATGTCTCCATTCAAGTGACAGAAATTTAACAGAGGAATGATTGAAATATTTTCTAACGACAATACGAAGGACATCATGCCATTAGTATAACAACATTTTTTTTCTCTTTTTCTCCGTGGAATAGCCTTGCACCATAACATTACCTCTCCAGCGGACATCATAAAGGCAACAATAGAGACAGACTAACAAAGATGTCAACTTTATCAGAAGATAACCCCCCCCCCCCCCCCCCCCTCTTTTTTTTTTTTCTCTCTATCTTTTTTGGGGTGCAGAACCTTTATTTTATTTTATTTTATTTTTTTATATTGAAGAAAAAAGAACAATGGGGATCACATCTGCCCAAGCTTCCTTTGTGCATTGCCCGACCGTGAAGGCTTTTAACCTCGGTAAAGGGAAGGACACGGCCCTTCCTCACCCAAAACGGAAACCCACAACCAAGGGGTCACCTGAAAAAGAGCGTGGCCGACGTCAGAGCAACAAAAAGGTGCCCCATTCCACGTGACCACAGTACCTTCCTCGACACGTGTCATCAATCCAGCGGCCACCATAACCCCGGTGCCAGTTCCAGGCTGGCCCACCTCTCTGATAAGACCTGATAACCCCCGTACGCTTTATTCCTCTCCAATTCGAAGCAGAAACCGGGTCATGGGCCCCGCCCACTACGCGCTCCTATCGAAGGGTGATAAGTACGTCGTCTTATCACCTCCCTGACTTGGGACAGCTGTTGCTCCGGGCACTGGATAGCGACGCGTTGATTGGTCGATAAGATGAGATATGCGGTTAAAAAGGATTTTGTTATATTATTCTTTACGGAAATTAAGATATTTTGGAATGTTTAATAACGTTAAAAAATAGGGGGAAAAATTTGCAAGGCGAGGGCGGTAAATAGCTAGGGGGAGGGATGACGTGGCGACTAGAGTCTAGACTCGGTTTAATGACCGAAATACCCTTGTACATGTGAAATGACCGGCTTCCGCCGTTGAAACTGACACCCACTTTGCTTTCTAAATGCTGCGACGTGACCGGTGCTTTACTCGGTTTCCTCAGATACCCCTATATTATTCCGTGGACTTATATTGCAGTCGGTAAAATGACCGTTTCAACGACCGGAGGATTATTATATGCCTAGGATAAATTAAAAATAATAATTATTTACTTATTTATAAAATAAAATTAAAAATTTAAAATTGAAATTTTTATTTCTACATATTATTTTTCGAATCAATGACTGGTCCCGTGTCCTGATATTAGATACAAATAAAAATTGTTATATTTTTATCATGCTATAAAATATATATTTATAAGAATAAAATAAAAATATATTTATAAAAATATAATATAAAAGATGTGATGCTCGGCAACATATCTTTACGAAGATTTGGTTTAATGCATGCAAAGTCTGATTTTTTTATTAATTAAAATATTTTTATTTAATAAATAATATTTTATTGATTATAAATTATTTTGGTTTTAGTAATAAATATTTCAAACAATTATAGTAATTTAATTATATTTAAATAATTTTATTTTGTTATAAAAATAGTTTGTTTATGGTGTTTTTTTTTTTTTTTCAATGGTAAAATTTTGATGATTTTTTTTTGTAAGTTGAGTTATTAGTAGCTTTGAATGGAGATGTATTTTTAAAATATTTTTAAAAAGTAGGGATATTACCGTAAAACTGGGAGGTCAGAGGACAGGTGGAGATGCCGAGGTGAAACTAACAAGAGGGACAAGTTAGGACGGAGGGGCAAAGTGGGAAACGAACTAATAGCCAGGTTCTTGTTTTACTATGAAAGCGAGGAGGAGAGAGAAAGAGATAGAGAGAGGGGATCCAAGCATGGGGCTATAAAAGGCACCAAGAAAGAGAGAGAGAGTTCCAAGAACCAAACGCGGCGCCATAAGAGGAAAAAGGAGGGGGGAAGAGAGAGAGAGAGAGAGAGAGAGGGAGCCGGAGGGCTTTTCGAAACCCTAGAAATCGCGAGAAGGGTCTTCTTTTCTCAGCTTCGAATCCAGTTTCTCCCCAAGATCTCTCTACTTTCTTATCGTTTCTTGAGCAGGCGTGGCCCAGATCGAGGTCTCCTCTCGAGTTCTACGAAAAGGATTTTCTTCTCGCTGTAGATCTGTGATGGACGAAGAAACGTGGTCTTTCTCTGGATTTGAAGCTGGCTGGTAGGTTTTCTTGATATTTCCTTGCAGTTTCTTGGGTGGATGTTTGGTACGTCTGGGTTTGGTGGGTGGAAAGAAGAGCTTTTCTGGGGTTTTTGATGCGGTGGGTTGGCTTGTCAGGGATTGGTGGAAGATGAAATTTTACTGAGGAGAAGACGGAAGCGGAGGCGGTGGTCGTCTTTTGTTTGCTGAGTTCGAGTTTTTCTTGGTTGCAGCTCAGATCTTCGAAACTTGTGTGTTTCTGTGGTTTGAGTGGGGGCTTTAAGAAGGAAAAGTTGAGTTTTATCCATCCTGGAGGTTTTGCTTTTCTATTTCAGCTTTTTGTTCAACAGCTCCGACAGCTGAGGTCTAAACTATTCTCTGAGAACCCGGAATTGCCTCTCAGGTTAGATCTTGAAGGCAGAGGTGGGGAGAGGTGGGAGGAAAGGTTGCCCTGAGTCTGGAGGTGGGAGGAAAGGTTGCCCTGAGGCTGGTCTGGAAGGGTTGTGGGAGAAAGGGAACAATCTCTTTGGAGGTGACAAAGGAGAGCCTTTTTTTGGTAGATATAGGAAAGTTTAGGCTTTCGCTTGTCCTGTTGTCGTTTTCCTGTTTCAAAATCAAATCTTTGCGCTGGAGCGTTTAGGGATTCCCGGAAATATGTCTTCCTTGAGTAGGGAACTGGTTTTCCTAATACTGCAGTTCTTGGATGAGGAGAAGTTCAGGGAGACGGTTCATAAGTAAGTTGCCTTATTTTTTAAAGCTATTTTAGGAAAAAGAAAATAAATTTTATCTCCGCTCTGCATACTTACGTCACACGTTTTCTTGGAATTTTAGGTTGGAACAAGAATCTGGCTTTTTCTTTAATATGAAGCACTTTGAGGATCAAGTTCTTGCGGGGGAGTGGGATGAAGTTGAACGGTATCTGTCTGGGTTCACAAAGGTTGATGACAACCGGTATTCCATGAAGATCTTTTTCGAGATAAGGAAGCAGAAATATCTTGAAGCTCTTGACAGGTATGACCTAAGGTTTTTTTTTTGTACCTTATCATCTGAATTCTTGGTAAAATCGATGCCATGTTGGGTTGGTCATTGTGTTGATTTTAGGCATGACAGAGCAAAGGCTGTTGAGATACTTGTGAAGGATCTCAAAGTCTTTGCATCTTTCAATGAAGAATTATTCAAGGAGATCACCCAATTGCTTACCCTGGAGAATTTCAGGTAATTGTTGTTGGGCTTTGTCTCTATTTTCCGAAATGACTTGCATTTCTTGGCACTGATACTACAGTTTAATTGTGCTTGTGCAGGCAGAATGAGCAGCTCTCCAAGTATGGGGACACAAAGTCTGCTCGCAATATTATGCTTATGGAGCTTAAGAAGCTTATTGAAGCTAATCCATTGTTCCGTGACAAGCTCACATTTCCACCTTTTAAGGCTTCCAGACTGCGGACATTGATCAACCAGAGGTATCTCCTCTCTTTCATGTGACTTTTTTCAAGGAAGCCTATTTTTGGTGAAGAGGAATGTGAGAAATTTTAAGATACTGAGCCCTACTGTATCTAAAGCTCTAATTCCAAATCAAAATATTGTCCTTTCTGAACTTCAGAGACACCTTCTTGTGCTTATAATGATTGTGTTCAATTCTTCAGGTTTTATAGTACATGACATATGAGACAGTTTATGTGCTTTAAGTTTCCTTCCACATTTGATTTTGTTGTGTAAGGACTTTGATAAGACTAGTGACAGATCATGATCTCTGTAAATGCACAGACAAATGATGAAGTTACATTTCACATAACTCTCTAAGTTTACAGTATTGTAGCCATACTAGATGATGGTGTAAGTAGGATTTCCTTTTGCATTTCATTAAGTCATTGCCTGCTTCTATGTTTCGGTTTATATTCTACTTATCTATGCTTTTGCTTGTAGTTTGAACTGGCAGCATCAGCTTTGCAAGAACCCACGATCCAATCCAGATATCAAAACACTTTTTACTGATCACTCATGTGCTCCTACTAATGGAGCACGTGCTCCTCCACCCACCAACAGCCCCCTTGTAGGACCTATTCCAAAACCAGGCGCATTTCCTCCTATTGGTGCTCATAATGTAAGCAAATTGTTTTATCCTTTATCTGGTGACTTGGTTCCACAAAGTCCAAGTCGTTGACTAATGGCAGATCTGCTTATTATGCAGCCATTCCAACCAGTTGTATCTCCATCTGCAAGTGCCATTGCAGGATGGATGTCGAGTGCTAACGCATCAATGCCACATACTGCTGTGGCTCAAGGAGCCCCAGGTCTAGTGCAGCCTCCATCTACAGGTGATTCTTTCAAACTCTGAAGAATTATTACCAAGCAGAGAATGTTTCATATTTAGCATTTGAGTCATCTAAAAATGTGGCAATATGTTTTGCAGCAGCATTTTTGAAGCACCCAAGGACCCCTACAAGTGCGCCTGGTATGGACTATCAAACTGCTGACTCTGAAAGCTTGATGAAGAAAATGCGTACTGGCCCATCTGATGAGGTTGAGCATAGCAATATCAAAATCCACAAATGTGCTCCAGGATTTAATTTGGTTCTCTGAGTATGATGCTTCCATTTATCTGTGAAAATATAATTGGAATGATTTTTTTAGGTGCCATTCTCCGGTGCAAGTCATCCGCCCAACATTTATACTCCAGATGATCTTCCCAAAACTGTGGTACGGGCCCTCAATCAGGGTTCAAGTGTTATGAGCTTGGACTTCCATCCGCAACAACAAACAATTCTTCTTGGTAGGTGCTTTGATGCAATAACTACATTGTCATGTTAGCAATCATTTGTTTTTGAATTATACTGTTTACTGATATGTTGCTGCATTATCATTTGCAGTTGGAACAAATGTTGGTGATATTGCAATATGGGAAGTTGGATCTCGAGAAAGGATAGCACATAGGACATTCAAGGTTTGGGATGTACAATCTTGTTCAATGGCCTTACAGGTATTGTTTCTCTGACTGAGCATTGTTTGCCATTGTCTTTGCTAGACTTGTAATGTTCTATTTGTTGAGGAGGTTCTTTTGCGTAAATTATGATAGTACTTACACAGCCCGTTCTAATATAATAATATTATATTCAGACAGCACTGGTGAAAGATGCAGCTATTTCTGTGAATCGATGCTTATGGAGTCCTGATGGATGTATTCTTGGTATAGCTAAATGGAAATTATTCTCTGCTAATGCTATTTTCATTTCAATATGGATGCCTTTCTGTCATAGAATAGCGATTCTTTTCAACTTGACAAGTTATGTGAGCACTGCTATGTGATTTCTTGTAGGAGTTGCATTTTCAAAGCATATTGTGCAGGCCTATGCTTTTAATCCCAATGGAGAGTTGCGGCAACAATTGGAGGTCAGTTAGCAATATTGTCCTAACAGTTGTATATTTGCTTCTAACTTGTGATGTTTTTCTGGGTGCACAGATTGATGCTCATATGGGTGGTGTCAATGATATTGCCTTTTCTCATCCGAATAAAAGTTTGTCAATAATCACATGTGGCGATGACAAGACAATTAAGGTTAATCAGTGAAGACCTATGGTGGTTTTTCAAAAGATAATGAGAAGGACATAGTGATGTTCACAATGTTCATTGCATGACTGACAGGTGTGGGATGCTGCAACAGGACAAAGACAATTCACATTTGAAGGTCATGAAGCTCCTGTGTATTCTGTCTGCCCTCACTATAAAGAGTCTATCCAGGTAGTCCTCATGAAGTTGACATCTTCTTGTTGGCCCTCATTTTTGTGTACTTGCTGAGTGAGCTCATCTTCATTTGCTTCAATCCACATTATCTCTGATGGTGTTGATAACCTATATGTGAAATTTTTAGGAAGTCATCTTTTATCCATTTAACACCATATTTGTGATCTCTCTTACTTGGTAATGCTTGCAGTTTATATTCTCCACTGCTATCGATGGAAAAATCAAAGCCTGGTTGTATGATTGTTTGGGATCTAGAGTTGATTATGATGCTCCTGGACGCTGGTGTACGACAATGGCATATAGTGCAGATGGATCAAGGTGAGACATGTCTCAGTTGTGTCAAAGTTTAAGACTTGACAGTCTGCTAGTACTTCTAGTTTCATTATTATGTTTGCTAGTGCACAATGACCAGAACTCATGCATGCAAGTATTCATCTAACAGCATAGTTTTAACATGGTTGCCCTGCTGAAACCATTTCAGACACCTAACCTGAGACTTTTTTTTTTTTTTGGCCTAAAACTTTTGACACAAGCAGGATTATTATGGCTTTGTTGGATGTTGTAACAGCATATGGCATCTGGTGCATTATGATTTTTAAAATTAAATAATATCCTTTTCTATTTAACTAAGTGGATAAAAAACATATCTAAGATGTTAGTACAATAAATTCTGTGCATGGTTTCTGTAAAAGAATGATGATTATGAGCATTGGCCAAAATGCAATGCTTATTGGCAATCATAACACAGATATGCACACACGCACATGCGCACGGGCACACACACATATATGGTGTAATTCTCTCTACTGCACTAGATGGTATGGTATACTATATTTTTATCATATAAATTTATTATCTTATAAATAGTATGATCATATAAATTTTATCTTATAAAATTGTATATAAATATGGTTTTATATAGATATAGATCAATTTACAATATGTACATGTAATAGATGTACATCTGATGTATATACATCAAAATAGCAGTCTAACTCTATATTTCTTTTTTTTCCCCGCTAAGTCTACTTGTATGTGTTTCAATCAATTCAAAATAATCCAAGGCCAACTCTCTTCTACTTCCTGGTCTTCTTACGTATGTATGTATGTATGTATGTGTGTGTTTGTATTGCGTATTGTGTGTGCGCCATTACCTAGGAAGCATGGATATTTCAAAATGTGTGCTGTAGCCAACATGCATACTTGTTGGATACTTCAAGGATGTCTCAGATACTTATTTTAAGAATCCTATTTTTCAAAATTCAAATAATTTGGGATGCTTTGATATGCTTGAGATATCCCAAGTGCATGTAGGAATGAGGAGGGAGGATTTATTTTCTTTTAGTTATTGATGAGTACTGACCTTTTAATGTTGAATGCTTTGTTTTGGAGTTTGTTATGCTGATATTATTGTGGGGGTTATGATTACAATGTTTCATAGGCCATTACAATGTTATGATGGCGGTTGTTTCAAACAATGTCTAATAGTTGACTTTTATTTTGGCTGACTTTTCAGGCTGTTGATGAAATTTATTGTACATCATCACTTTATGATTTTGTTTGACCTAATCATTTCACTATTCACATTTTTGTTCCAAATTTGCAGGCTATTTTCTTGTGGAACTGGTAAAGAAGGTGATTCCCATTTGGTGGAATGGAACGAGACCGAAGGAGCAATTAAGAGAACATACTCTGGCTTTAGGAAACGCTCATTAGGTGTGGTCCAGTTTGACACAACTAGGAACCGTTTCTTAGCTGCTGGGGATGAATTTATGATTAAGTTTTGGGATATGGATAATGTCAACATCCTAATGACTACAGATGCTGATGGTGGATTGCCTGTTAGTACAATATCCATTAATAAACTTCCTTTTCCCATATCTACTAAATAAGTACATATTAACAAATTCTCTTGACCCTTTATTGCAGGCAAGTCCTCGATTGAGATTCAACAAAGAGGGTTCTTTGCTTGCGGTCACTACAAATGATAATGGGTTCAAGATCTTAGCAAACAGTGATGGACAGCGTTTGTTAAGAATGCTAGAGGGCAGGACATATGAGGGTTCTCGGATCACTTCTCAGCAGATTAACATTAAGGTAAAAATTTACATATCCTGATAAGTTTCATAGAGAACTAATATCTTGCCATGCTAATATTTGCAATATCTTAATTGGTCACATTTGTCTCAAACCTGCAAAATACATGCATAAGTGGCAAGATATGTAATGTACAAAAAAATGGTGCACGTGGAGTATAGTTTGCTTTGGTTGTGTACATAAAATCTTTAATTGATGCTGATGGAGAAAATTAATTCCAGGTTGAGCCCTATCGATGGCTGAAGAGTTGGCTTTTTTGACTCTTCATATTAGGATCCTCTATGCATCATTTTCTTGTATTAAGTACCAGAAGATGGCTTATTGGATTGATCTTAATCATCATGTTAGGCGGATGTGTGAAAGAGAAGATTCAAATTGTTGTCCTTTTGATATCCCTACATGAAGACTGAATCCATTTCCTGATTAATTAAAAGCAAATTTAAAGGGCTAATATAAATGTTAGAAGATTTAATATATGCAAACTGGGAATAAGTTTTTTGAGAAGTTAATTCTCAATGGTCACTTAGTTTTTATTTTAATATTATATCTGAAAAATTAGTCCATGAAATTACAATAAAGGAAGTAGTTCTTCACTTGACTCATGGATTAGCTGGGTTCCATCATTACACCAAATGCAACATTGAATATGTTTTTGAAATGTATTCATGCATGATCGTTGTTCTCATATAAGATGATATTTCTTCCTTGTACAGCCTCAAATTGTTAACACAATGGGCGCTGTTTCCAATGTTTCTGGTTCTCTAGCTGCTACCCTTGAGCGCCCGGATAGAATTTCTCCTGCAGTGTCAATGAGTGCCTTGGTAAGTAACAATGTGCTGCCATGATATGCAATTCCTGTCGCATGTGTATTTCTAATGTTACGATCTTAATCAAAATTGCAGACTACAGTGGATGCTACTAGGATAGCAGATGTTAAACCAAAGATTCTGGATGATGCTGATAAAATCATGAGCTGGAAACTGGCAGACATTGTCGATTCTGCTGAGCTCAAAACTTTGCGGTTGCCAGACACCATGTCAACGACAAGCAAGGTATATGATAATTATACACAAAAATTTTTTCATTTGGTTTCTCATGCTACTCAATATATCAAAGGAAGCAGAATTTATACTTATGATTACTATTTACTTTAAATATGCTCTGTTTTTTTAAAACCTCATCTTTGTTTTTCACAGGTGCTAATTTCTGTTGGTCTTGATTCGCTAAGTTTATTTGTAAATGGTGACTAGGCATGACATCATTGTAGCTTCATTATCATGTGACTACTCTTTCTTCATGTTTGAATTCTCTTTCAGATATCCAGGTTGAGTTCTTTCTTCTATTTGATGGAATACGGATTATTAGACATTATTTATTATTGTACAACTTGAATGATGTAAAGTACAATTTAGAGTTTTGAAGGGTGTTGCAGCAAAAGTAGCACATTTAGTGGTGTGCAATGCTGATGTTTAGGAATCTGAAGCTAGTTTGGGAAACCAGATACCTATTTTTATTTTGCTTAGGTTGGTCAGTTGTGTATATTCACCATCCCCAAGCAAATAGGGTAATGACTTTCCTTGTTATCTTATGTTATTTATGAACAAGGGAATGAACAACCTGTACGGATTTGCTCCAGAAGTGAGTTAATTGTATGGACATGTAACTACTTTGGATGAGGATCAATGTCACTGTCCAGAATTTTGATTGTTTGTTTGGTAAACTTGTCATTTCTGGGAGTGGCACTGATTTAGAAATGACAGAAAAGTAGCATGTCTTTGAAACCTTAATCGCCTGTTTAGATATTTGTGCTGGAATGTCCTGCAGAAATTGGGTCTGTTGGTCCACTTAGCCTGCATCTTTTAAAGGCCTGCTGAAATCCCAGTCTGTGGGCCTGTTGGTCTGCAGGAAGAAAAAAAGGACCCATGGAGGTCTTTTTTCCTTCCCATAGGATTCAGGCTAGAGGGGAGTTCGGTTGATTTAGGCCATGCTCAAATGTGTTTCCTCGTCCATGATCCAACAGGAAATTTAGCTCAAATCCTGCTGGATTACCCAAACAGTCCCTAATTTGCAAGGATTCTTTTGCACTTTATTGAAGCACATCTATGAGCAGGAGGTGTAATAAGTAACTGAATTTGTTAGTCAACATCACATAAATGGTACTGGTAGAAGTATAAGTGACATTTAATTTAGATTCACGTGTATGTTGTTCTGTTTCACAATCTAACATAGATCTAACAAGTGCTGTTTGCCAAGACAAGACCATTGGGTTACGAACACTTGCATGATATTCTGTTTATTAATTTTTTAGAATTGTGGGGTAGCCAGTGTCAATCACCAGGAAGAGTTCAAAATTTGGTGCAAGAGATGTTTTGCTAATGGGCTTTACAGTACATTGTATGGAGCATTGGATGCTCAGAGAAGATTGCTATTGGATCAGTTCTTAAGGACTCAAATGTAGAATAAAGATTCAATACATAGAAAAGAAGATAAAGTCACCGTTCTCAAATTGATATAGACAATAAACTTGCTTTCATACTTCCGTACAAGCCCTAAATATGAGAATTAGTCAGAGAGCACCACTGTGAAGTTTTATTAAGTGAAACCTTCTGGGATGGCTCAAAGTTTGAGAAACAAACTGAAGCAACTATAAATAGAACTTTTGGCTCTTGAGAGTGTGTGTAGCAATTAAATGATGGTGGAAAAAAGGTTGGACAAAAGGACTGCTGTTGCCAACATCTAAGTAATGAGGTCAATTAATTTATGTGCAACCTTTGGCTGAAATACTGAACTTGTTGCAAAAATAAGAAATGAACAAACACTTAAATAATATGAAAAAAAAAAAACAAAGTGAAACATTTGATGAACATAATAAAAAATAAAAGGAAGGAAGAGCATGGAATTTCATACCGGCCTGAACCAGTCTGTACACCTTATACCGAGCCGGACTGACGGAAAATCGGAACGGTTCAGCCAGAGTATGAAAAACTAGATGACATAGAGAATTTTCATGGCTCCTTGAAATCTGGGAGATTTGATGGTTTTAATAAAACACGAGATAAGCTTTTTGTTTAATTGCTCAACATTGGTATGATTTTGTAGGAGATGATTGATGATCTAAAGCTTAATATGCATGACAGTTGCACCGATACAAGATTATTTGATTTAGAGATATCATGAAAAATGTTGCTAAGCCTCCTTCAGGTCAGTGAGTACAAGGATTTTACTTGAAATGATGTAATTCAAGAATGAAAGTGATACATCCATTACTCAAAACTGGAAAGATTATCACTTAGGAAAGTTGAGCTAAGAGAATGTTTTTTATGCAGTAATCTGATTGAGAGAGCAAATAAAAGGACATAATGTTGCTTTATTAGAAAAAATAAAGGAAAGAAAAAAATGGTCTTGGCATGATGTAGCTTCACTAAAGTTGATGCTTGAAAAATTTCAGCTCTTTTTTGGCTATGGATGTTTGTATGAAGTAGTGAAGAAAATCCTAGCCATTGATTGGGAAAAGCATTGGAGACAGAGAATTTGGAATCCTTCTTCACTCTAGTATCTATATGCTTGTTTTGTTTAAAGAACATGCTGATGCTTCATGCAACGTTAGAGCCTCTGCCTTGCTGAATTTTATGACCAAGGCATAAGAAAAACATTTAAGACACGTATATGAATGATAGAGAGTATGCTGAGGTTATAGGTTGGTACCTATCACTGAATCATGAAAGCAGAAAAAATCAACAACATAATGTTACATCTTGAAAGCTCTAAACTCAGGGCGTCTTCTTGCATACCCTCTGATGTTTTAAGATGGGTACAACTACAGGATGAAAGCTTTAAAAGAGCTTGATTAAAATACAAGATTTTAGGATGGATATATTTTTTAGATTCTTTTTGCTGCTATTAACTAATTTTGGAGAGTAGTTGCATTGTGGATCCTGTCATGAGACTTGTTGAGGTATTATAAGAACTCTGTCCTAATTCTTTTCAAGTTGAATTTATTAATTTAATTTAGATTCACTAGCATCTTTTGAAACCTGGGATCCATCATTTGCTTTTGTAGCACAGATTGATGTTTTATGAAAGAACTAGCTATCAGACCATTTGTTTAATTTTTCCATTATTTATTATCCCACTTGAATAGCCACTATTTGTTTATTGTTTAGTAAGTTGTGGGCCCTAATTCCTTACAGATGAGAGATCAAAGAGGTCCTTTTAGATATCTGTTGGGAAAGATTTTTCATTTTTCTTCTTGACTTTGCAAAGCATTGCAAGGTGAGGAAAGAGGATAGGAAAGAGAGAAGAATATTAATGAAGGATAGGAAGGTAAAAGAATTGGGGGATTGACTGCCCTGCTGTTCAATATCTAGAATAGCAATCTTGATGATGACTCCACCAATATATGTGGTGACTACTTAGGATGTTCCTATGTTCCTGTCTCTTGTTTTCCATTATATTATTGCTTGCTTTTTTTTTTCTTCAGAGCTTGTTCTTAGTTTTGCAATATGTACTTCACAAGCTATTTTACCCTTGTATGTATAGAAGAAGAATAGTAATGAAAGATAGGAAGGTAAAAGAATTGGGGGATTGACTGCCCTGCTGTTCAATATCTAGAATAGCAATCTTGATGATGACTCCACCAATATATGTGGGGACTGCTTAGGTTGTTCCTATGTGCCTGTCTTTTCTTTTCAATTATATTATTGCTTGCTATTTTTGTTTCTTCAGAGCTTGTTCTTAGTTTTGCAATTTGTACTTTACAAGCCATTTCACCCTTGTATGTATCGCAATTCTTCTTCCAGTTTTCATGACATCTTTTGTTATGACGCCTTTAAATTATCAGCCCCTCCTTTGATGTTCCATTCAGTTTTTTAATATTAGTATCCCTTTTTTGCAAGCCAATGTATTGCTTTGATCAATTATATTAATGAGACAGAGCTTCTGTTTCACACCTTGAATCCCTGGTCCATCTTGTGGTGCACATCTAAATCATAGCAAACCATCCACTGATATTATTTTGCCAAAAGGACCTACTTGTTATCAACACTGTTTTAGAATACCGAGTTTTTCTACCTAATTCGAGCTGAAACCCTTATTTTGAAACCCAGTCAGCCCCTTCAAATCCTGTCTGCACAATTGGGCATTGTTCTTACTTTCACTGGTTCAGGCTGGTCATCATTCTAGTTGTTGTACTTATTGCAGGTTGTGCGTCTGCTGTATACAAACAATGGCATGGCTGTATTGGCTCTTTCTTCCAATGCCATTCATAAGTTGTGGAAATGGCAGCGTAATGAAAGAAATCCAAGTGGCAAGGTTAGCATATTGCTATACATATGCCAGATAGGATCAATTCTTTGGATATTTGCTTTATTTGAATTTAATCCCTTGTGTTATGTTGCCAGTCCACTGCATCTGTTGCACCTCAGCTGTGGCAACCAGCAAATGGAATTCTTATGACCAATGAAATAAATGATAGCAACCCAGCTGAAGAATCAACTGCTTGTATTGCTTTGTCAAAGAATGATTCATATGTTATGTCTGCATCTGGCGGAAAGGTTTCTTTGTTCAACATGATGACATTTAAGGTACAAAACTTCTTAATAGACCATCTTCCATGTGTATGTGCTGGAAGACATTTCTTCATGTTATATGTCATGTTCTTAAAACATCATTTAACTGGTTTTATTAATGATATGGAGTTAATACTGTACAAATGTTTCACAGGTTATGACGACCTTTATGTCACCTCCTCCTGCAGCCACTTTTCTGGCATTTCATCCTCAGGATAATAATATTATAGCCATAGGAATGGAAGATTCTAGCATCCAAATATATAACGTCAGAATTGATGAGGTGATGGCACAGTTCTTCTAAGTTTTTGCTTTCTGGAGAAAATTGCAAATGGGGTGTGGATACTAGATTTTTCTGGTGTTTACGCTACAATAAAACCTCTGAAAAACTAATGTTTGCAAGTAGTGGCAGGAACTGCTGTCTCTACTTTTACAAAATATTGAAGTGCTGTTACTGCTATATTAATTTTAATACTGGATTTTTTTTTTCACATGCTATGCACGTGACTGTGAAGAGGAAGAAACCAAGATGCCGTATTGCACTTCTCCTGAAATATTGAATAAAATAAGTGGAGTCAGAATGCTTTGGTGGTGTCTAACCAGAGTCTCCACATTGTATGAAAGCAAAGAATTACAAGCTTGTTGCATTTACTAATAATTCTTTTAGTTGTTGCCGTCTCATCTTCATAATAACTGCCTTTCTAATGTGCATGCCAGTTTAGATATGCAAAGAGAAACCTAAAGTTACATTATAAGCACATTACTACTGACCTTTGAAAGGATATTGGCCTTGGTGTCATGGATCATTTGTCAACTGAGATAAGAGAGTAAGAAAACCTCTCTTTTCCTTTTACTCTTACCAAGTCGACTAAAAAAGTTAAAGAGTACTAGTCCCTGTGCATGGGCTTAAAGTTTCTTAACTATTAATATCTCCTATATTTAAATTTCTTAGAACTTTCAGCAGTAGATCATATGTGTGTCATGATGCCAATAGTCCATACTAGGGATGATGTTGTTGAGGGTTGGTTTGCATGAAAAACATTTACTGTTAAGTTTTCATTTTGCCATTTTTCCGGAGTTAGAAGCTGCCACTTCAGTATTCATTTCCGTTATGCTTGCAGGTAAAAACCAAACTCAAGGGTCACCAGAAAAAAATTACAGGCCTCGCATTTTCGCAGTCATTAAATGTGCTGGTATCTTCAGGAGCTGATGCACAGGTATATGGTTAATTAATCTAATGGCCCTTTTTGGATGTAAGTATGGATAAACTTTAGTTCAGAAATAAGGTAAATTTGCTTTTCTCAGAGAATAAACAGTTGCTCCAACCCTCTAACCTATGAGAGAGAGAATGAGGTTGCAACATATGAAATCATAGCACCAACTTTCATTTTCGCTTATAATTTTTTGTTGCATTTTCTAATTATTGTTCGCTTTTAACTCATTGTTGTAAATTAAATTGCAGCTTTGTGTATGGAATATTGATGGATGGGAGAAGAAGAAATCAAGATTCATTCAAGCACCAGCTAGTCATGCAGCTCCATTAGTTGGGGAAACCAAGGTTCAGTTCCACAATGATCAGGCACATGTCTTAGTTGTGCATGAAAGCCAACTTTCAGTCTATGACAGCAAACTTGAATGCCTTCACTCGGTTAGTTCTTACATCTTGTTATCATAGTTGTAGTTTTTCATGTTGAAAAAGAAAACAAGAAAAAAAAAAAACCCATGCTCCTTCAATTGTAGAAATTTAATCACTAAGATTTATCCTTACAGAAATGCTTTTATGGACTAAAAGTAGCAAGGAAGCTTTATAGATATCAACAACAAAAGACCTGAGATTTTTGTGGTTAAGTTACAGGTATAATTATAATATGATTGTGTCACTTGTCTTGTATAGGACTTTTTTTTTTTTTTTTTTAAACCATCTGCTTGGCATTCCAGTATAAACCCTCCAACCTGGTGAGGGGAAGTTTTTGGCAGGAAAACAATGATTGCTTCGGTCCTTAGTAAACCAGATTTTTTTTTTTTTCCGGGCTTGCACTTGCAAATATTTTGGGAGATGGCTCTTGGAGTTATCCTCAAGGATATTTTGGCTATGATTTATGACTGTATGAGGCTATGATTAATGATCATATGTGATATTAGTTCACAGGTTCCATAACTCATGTAATGCTGAATGATGCATTTGATTTTGTAGTATATCCATTTCATATCATGTACAATATCATTGATCACAACTGAAGGGTTTTTGTGATGTTGGTGAAATGGATCATGGTTTGTTGTAAAAGTTGGACCTCCTGCAGTGAGACAATATAGTTTGATCAGTGGAAGAAGGGCATAGGCCTGACTTTGAGATGCATTGTCTTGTTAAACTCATTTTTGTTTGAATCTTTTGATATTAGCTTTTGGAGGTTTGACTCATTTTCAGGTGCTACTGATTTTCAACTGACCTTATCTCTTGTAATGCAGTGGTCTCCTAGAGATGCCCTTCCTGCACCCATTTCATGTGCGATATACTCCTGTGATGGTCTGTTGGTATATGCTGGATTCTGTGATGGGGCAGTAGGAGTTTTTGATGCAGACTCCCTGAGGCTTCGATGTCGTATTGCACGTTCTGCCTATATATCCCCTACAGTGCCCAGGTATTCCAGCATTCACATGAATCAGTAACATCTCTTTTGTTGCATGAAGACAGCAAACTAGCTATCTTAAGTGGATGAATAATTATTTATAGAGACCTGCCAACTATAGCAGCAGAAGTAACCTTATCTTAAAATTTTCAAATTACGTCCATGGGCATAATCTTTTTTACTATTAAGTTTGAGATAATCTGCATTCTTCTTATGTAACGCAAAGGTATACTTATCTTTCTGCAAAGCGGCTTTGTTCTCTAATTTGGGTTGGATGTTGAACTTGTTGACCTAATCACCATGCAGCACTGGAACAGTCTATCCTTTGGCAATTGCTGCCCATCCATCAGATCCCAATCAAATAGCATTGGGAATGAGCGATGGGGCAGTCCATGTGGTGGAACCGTCAGATATAGAATCAAAATGGGGTACGCTGCCCCCCAAGGACAACGGAACCCTCCCATCCATCCCTTCCAATCCAGCTCTGTGTAATCAGGTACCAGAAGGACCTTCAAGGTGACTAAACCTGTAGCTCTCCAGCTGTGCAGGTGATCAACATTTTTATCTGACACCTTGCTGCCTAGGGAAGTGCCATGCCTTCCAGTTGTAAAGCTTGTTATGATTTTTGCTGTCTAGATTTTTTTCCCTCTTGGAGAAGAAAAATATTTTCTAGTTCACAATATTTAAGATATGGAATGTGTGTTATGGACTAATCTAATTCTTTCTGAACATAGAGTAGCAAATGCACAAAACCTGTTGATTTTTTGTGTTTTGTAGCATGCATATTCTTGGTAGTATTTGAATTGTGCCTATGGTCGTGCTGCTATCTCTTATCTGGTGATGAATCTGATAGGATAATTTTGTCTATAATCATCATACCATGTCTGGGAAAGTTGAGGATGTTTCATTCCATACAGTAAGCTCTAAGTTGTAAGGATTTATATACACTGCCATCACAATATATCTAGCACCAAAATCAGTTGTAAGAGCTTCTACAGGATATGCTGATTGAGTTTGTTACCTAAATTGGAGCTGAATTTAATTATGTGGATAAGCTTTTTGAGGCCAGCTCCATGGTGTAGTGCATTCATAGAATAGCCAACGGTGAAAGCTTCCCGGTGTTAGTTCACCGTGTGATGACTGGAGCTTGAAGTATAGGGTAGCACTTTGTCCTGCTGCATCATATCTAGTTCTCTGCTCATGCTCAACTCCTCTTGCATTAACTGGAGTGGAAAAAAAAGGGGAGAAGATACTGTAAGAGATCGTAGCAGTTTATGATTGATTTGACCTTGGTGCGACAAGCAGTTTTTGGATTTGATTTACCTTTTTGGGAACAACATTGGAGTTGTTCGCCATTAGCCGCTCCATATGTTCGTCTAAGCGGCTACTACAGGAGCTATGCTATTGCTGGTCCGTATATGATCTTGGGAGAGTGCTGCACGTACTTATTCTGAGTAGCTCTTGGTACAAGAAAATCACGCAAGGAGTTGGACAACAGAAATAAAATCTTCCAATTGCTCTAACTAGCGTTAACGCTGCCAACTCAAAAAAAAGGAGAATAAGGGAGTTTTTTTTGGCTTTAGTTCGTAAACAGACACCAACCCTCTTTGAATTATGTTACTGTTGGCCAAAGATACTGTAGGCTTGATACGAGACCTTGAAAACTAATTTGCAGGGGATGCGATCGTGCCAGCACGAGATTATTGGATCTTTATCAAAACTCGCAGTTAAACATGTTTGGGCAAGGATGGTACGATTGTTGATCGCCTAGAGAGTCTTCATGCCGCATCCCTCGGTAAGCTTTGATAAAGGGGGGGGGGAAATTTAGTATGGGAGTTTATGTTCTTCATCTCAGTGTTAGCTCATTAAATAGGGTCTTATAGGGTTGGTATTAAGGACCTAGATTATCTCAATTTCAATCTTCAAAAAAAAAAAAAAAAAAAAAAGACAGAGAGGTTCGAATAAATCTGGGTAGGAGGACCAATGTGGCTAACGTACGAAATTACATGCACTATCGAGGCATACATATTAAAACCTTCCATCGATTGATGGTATTGTCTAGGTTTCGGGAAGGAGCTTCCGTTAATGCTGCATAAGTGCTCACAATTCACAAATGCTTAGTTGGCAAATTGATACTTGCCCAGCCCTTCGGTGTTGCACCGAATCCCCCAATCAACATTATTCCCCCCGCACTATTTTGAATCCCCCAATCAACACTATTCCCCCCGCACTATGTAGCAGGAAAACTTCTCATGTGAATGGCAGATCCCAGCAGAACTCTTCGAAGAATGAGAAAAACATTTCAAGATGCTATTTTTCTTTTTTTATTTGTTTTTTTATAAAGCAATCGGCTCTTAATTTTTTTTTTGATAAAATAAAGAATCATTCTACGGTGCACTTCTGCTCTTCAGTGTAATTAGACCTCACAATTCTCCAACGAAGTTGGTCATGATAGATGAGGAGTTTTTTTTTTTTTTTTTTTTTTTATGGAAGGTTTCGAGAGTTTTATTTTAACTTCTGACTAAAAGACTACTACTCGATACTGCACATCTTGTTGGTTGACAATTGTTACTGTTCAATTCAATCGAGATCAGAAAGAAAGTGATTGAGCCCCACACAGAGATACTGACATTGGAGTGACCTGCAAAATAAGTTTAAATCGGAGATTTCTACTTCGACGAGGATCCTTTGACGCTCCAGACAGATTCAGAGAACAAAAGGAGCAGCAATGAGTTTTCTAAAAGAATTGCTTATCTTGATCTCGGATCTTTGGTTGTTTATATAGAATGTCGTCGAATAGCTAGTCGAACAGTTATGAGATTGTGCGATTCGAGATCACAGACCGTTGAATATGTCATTACGAGTAAGATATTTTAGCCTTTGATCGTTCCCGTGAAATCAAGGGAGGCGATTACCTCTGAACCTATCCACTCGGGGTGGACAGTTATTGCACATGTTAAAAAATAAGTCGGCCGAGATAACGGAGACAGCTCACGTACTCACATGCCCACGTGTCAGAAAGATCATGCGGTAGGTAATAAGTTAGTAGCTTGACTCTGCATATCTCTACTCTGCTCTTAGGTCGGCAGCCACTGTAATAGCTCGGCAGTCTGAGAAATCCCATGATAACATGTGGATCCGAGGTATTCACGATATCATTATAATAATAATTTTAAATTTTTTTCAATCATAATTC
The DNA here is from genome assembly GCF_000442705.2 of Elaeis guineensis. Lineage (NCBI taxonomy): Eukaryota > Viridiplantae > Streptophyta > Magnoliopsida > Arecales > Arecaceae > Elaeis > Elaeis guineensis. The sequence continues at coordinate 9,768,140 of NC_025996.2, read as the reverse complement.
TCTCTTCTTTGGCGGGTTTAATTAAGTTTCTATTCACATCTAAATAGGGAAGAGAGAAAAAATTTTGATTTTGAATGTTACTCCATACATTTGGAAAACTCAGAATGTAAGATTGTTTAATAAGGAGGTGTTTCTCCCCGATGATGTTGTGAGATGGACTGTTAATCTCCATATTGAATGCTGTAATTCCCATCATTTGTGCTCTTCCAGCACACGGTCAACAAACTGGGGTAATCGTGACTCTGGATGCCCTTCATGTGTAGAAAGTGTTAGAGTGACTTGATTTCCCCCTCTTGATGTGCTAAAGATAAACTTTGATGATTTGCTGCAATTAAGGAGCTGGGGCTAGACATTTTTATTATAGGTGTTGGGGTAAGTCAACCGATCTCCGACTTAAGTCAACCGACTTCCGACTTCGACTCCACAATGATCGACCGACTGAACATACAACCCCGACTCTACATCGACCGACTAGACATATTTCACCGACTCACGATCATTGATCGACCGACAGTCGGCTACTATCAACCAACAACAGACGACTTGAACAATGTCCGACCTAAGATCGTCGGCATATCAGAACTACTAGTCGATGGTCACTCGGACATTCTACCGACATATCAATACTACTGATATATAGTCGGTCAATCTGCTCAACATACTATAACCGTTATGAGTGGTTATCGACTATGTGTCACGATAACTAGTGAGAATTAACGATCCACTAACTCCATAATCATGGTTCGATAATTTAGCGCCATAAAAAATGGGACACATGCTCGACAGTTATATTAAAATTATCTATAAAAGGTGGATAAGTGAACAGTATTGGTAAGACACTTTTGAGTCAGAGCTCTGCTACTCTTGACATTCAAATCTACTATTCACCAATTCTTTCTCTGACTTAAGCATCGGAGGGTCTCCGCGATACAACTCTGGTCTGTGAGGATGCTGTTTTGCAGGTGCTTATCATCGAAAATAGATGACAGGGAGTTGGCTGCAACAAATTGACGCATCAGGAAGAGGGAGATCTGCAGTCGATCATGTCGAAAATCAGAGCCCAACATTCAACTGGCTCGACGAGGTACTCTTCCCGCAGGGAAGATTCTCCTCCCCCACCTCCGATAGCAAAGTCTAGTTTCTCACGTCCCATGGTCACCACGGACGTCTAGGTTGTTGCACTTGTGCAGCAGATGAATATTTTGACAGAGGCGGTCAAAAACCTCCAATAGCAGCAGCAGCCACCGACGGAACAACCGGTGGCACAATTGGTGCCTTCCAGGCACAGCCGCGTCCTCCACGACGATCACCTTCTTTCTCCCGTAGCGACCGTCTCAACACTCTCATTAAGACGGAGGATCACATTCTCGGCATTCTCATCGTGCCACTCGTCACTCACAACGTTCCCCCTCTCCTTCCTATCTCCACAGTGTTAGGAAGGAAAAACGGCCGCAACGCCTTTTGCTTCTCCTTCAAGCTCGTTAGGAGGTTCTACTCCCGGAGTTTTTCAGCAACGGTGGTTGTATGACTATGAACGCAAGCTCCAAAAAATTAACCGCCAATTTGCCCAACTTCAGGTGGAAGGTCGGAAGTCCTCTAGTGACTACGACTTTCACATCATCCAGCCTCTCTCTCAGCACATCTTGAACGACCCAATCCCATCTCAATTCAAGATACCGCAAGTGAAGCCATACGATGACTCCACCGATCCAATCGATCACCTGAAGAGCTATAAAGCTCTCATGATGATCCAAGAGGCAACCGATACCCTCTTATGCATCGACTTCTTGGTAACTCTTCGAAAAGCTACTCGGGCCTGATATTCCAAATTCAGTCGAAAAGTATTGACTCTTTTGAGCAGCTCAAATATTTTTTCTTGGCCCATTTCAGCATTAGCCGAAGGCTGCTACGAACATCCGACAGTCTCTTCTCAATCAAACAAGAGAGATTGAGATATTAAGAGACTTTGTGGCCCATTTCAATACGGCCATACTTGAGGTCAGGGACCTCAACGAAGACATGACCATATCAGCCATAAAGAGATGTCTGAGGGGATCCAGATTCTGCTACTCTTTGAACAAAACTCTCTGCTGGACCTATGCTGAACTTCTCGAACGTGCGTATAAGTACATCCGCACGGATGAGACTGCTTCTGACCGACGTCAGATGGAAGGCAAGAGTTAGAAGAAGAAACAAAAGAAAGATGGAGCTCCGATCGAATCAAATTGGCCACCTTCCAATAAGCGAGCTTCATCCCGACAATGGAGTTCGAAGCCGAACTACGACAGGTATGACTTCTACACTCCTCTCTCTACTCTTCGTGCGTATATTCTTATGGAGATCGAAGGAGCAGAGTACCTACGGCACCCCCCATGATGAAGGCACCCTCGAGGAATCGTGATCGGAGGAAGTACTGTCGATTCTTCGTGATCACGGTCATGATACCAAACAATGCATCCAGCTCAGGGATGAGATAGAGGCCCTGATCCGGTGAGGCTACCTCGAGAAATATCGAAGAGATCAGCCGACTCAACCTCCTGTCGATCGATGACCTCAGTCGTAAATGAGGAGGCTATTAATAATCAGCCAACTGTAGGAATGATCAACATGATCTCCGGACGATCGAACTGGAGGGCAACTTCTGAAGAAGAGTTGGCAAAGAGGTGATGACTCAATGATGTAATAACTTTTTCGAAAGAGGATGTTTGGAGAATTCAAACTTTCCATGATGATGCTGTTGTTGTTTCGATAATAATAGTAAATTATTATGTAAAAAGAATCCTTGTAGATAATGAAAGTTCGATGATGTTCTTTTTTACTCAATTTTTTTTCGAATGCGACTACCGACCGATCAACTTAAAAGAGTCTCGACGTCATTGGTCGGTTTTACTGGGGATGCTGTTACTATGGAAGAAAAATTTTTCTCCCCTTAATCGTAGGAACTGAACCAGAGTACTGTTCTTGTGACCTTCATAGTTGTTCAGGTTCCTTCGATCTATAATGCCATACTCGGATGATCTAATCTTAATGCATTGAGAGTGGTGGTCTCGATATACCATCTACTAGTTTGATTTCCAACAAGAAATAGAGTCAAAGAAATGCATGGAGACCAACAGTTAGCTCGACGCTGCTTCTTGATCTCCACACAAAATAATAAACCTGAAGACTCTCTGTCCGTCGACAAATTGGACCAAAGAGAGAATCAGAAGAGGGATGAACCAGCTGAACAATTGATTTCCATCCCATTAAAAGAAGAAGACCTCAAGAAGCGGTCTAAATTGGATTACAATTGTCTAATCCGGAGCGACAGCAACTAATAAATCTACTAAGAGCAAATATCGATATTTTTGCTTGATTGGCCATCGACATAATGGCATTCTCCAAAAATAATAACTGACTCAATATCAATCCGAATGTCAAGCCGGTGAGACAGAAGAAATGATTTTTTGCCCCGAAAGACAGAAGATCATTGACGAAGAGGTCGATAAGTTCCTCGCGACAGACTTCATCAGAGAAGTTACTTATCCGATTGGCTCGCCAACATAGTGATGGTGAGAAAAGTAATGAAAAATGAAGAATCTGCATCGATATATAGATTTGAATGAAGTTTGTCCAATAGACAGCTTTCTACTATCGAAGATTGATCAATTGGTTGTTACGACTTTGGGCCATCGACTTTTAAGCTTCATGGATGCCTTCATCAGATATAATCAAATTCGGATGGCACCTGAAGACGAGGAGCACACAGCTGTCGTAACCGACAAAGGCATATACTATTACAAAGTGATGCCTTTCAGTTTGAAAAATACCTGAGCCACCTACCAATGGCTTGTCAATAAAATCTTCAAGACACAGATCGGACGAAATATGAAAGTATATGTGGACGACATGCTGGTGAAGAGTTCTCAAACTTCAAAGCATGCTCGGATCTGGAAGAAGCCTTTAGCACATTTGACGACATCAGATGAAGTTAAACCTGACTAAGTGTGCATTCGGAGTGACTTCTGAAAAATTTTTCAAATTTTTTATGTCGCAACGAGAAATTGAGGCTAATTTTAAAAAGATAAAAGCCATCATCGACATGAAGCATCCAACTTGAAGAAAGAGATACAGCAACTCAATGAAAAAATCACCGCACTCAGTCGATTCATTTTTAGGTCAGCTGAAAGATGCTTGCCATTCTTCAAGACCTTGCGGCAAACAAAGACTTCTAATGGTCAGATGAATGCCGGTAGTCCTTCGAGGCTTGAAAAAATACCTAGCCTCTCTGCCTTTGCTTGCAAAATCGAAGGTCAGAGAAATATTGTATCTCTATTTGGCGACTTCAACAAGGTGGTTAGTTCGGTGCTCATTCAGAAGATAAAATTGAATCTAACGATCGATCTACTATACTAGCAAGATGCTACACAATGCGAGGTGAGGTACTCAAGAGTAGAGAAGATGATCTATGCTCTGATCATATCATCATAGCGCTTCATCCGTACTTTCAGGCACACCCAATTATGATCTTGACAGATCAGCCGCTAAAGGCAATCTTGCATCGATCTGATACATCGGATCGAATGACAAAGTGGACATAAAGCTTGACGAATTTGACATACAATACCATCCATGACCGTCCATGAAGGTGCAAGTTCTGGCTATTTCGTTCCGAATGTACAATACCATAATAAATCAGAGGATGAAGCTGATGATACAATAAAGTAGACCACAACTTTCGAACCCGACTAAGGTTGACTTGGGTGCTGCATATCGATGAAGCATCTAATGCACAAGATAGTGGAGCTGGTCTCATTCTTACAAATTTTGAAGGGTAGTTACTGAATACATCCTTCGATTCAACTTCAATGCATCAAATAATCAAGCCGAATATGAAGCCTCTTAGTCGGCTTGAAGATTGCAAAAAATTGGATATCGACAGTCTGAAGGTCTTCACCGACTCCAATTAATTGCTAGATAGGTCAAAAGTAAATTTGAAGCTCGAGACCCTATCATGATGAAGTATTTTCAGAAGGTGAAGAATCTTATATTAACCCTGAAATACTTTGAGATCTTTCACATTTCGAGAATCAAAAAGTTCGAGCGACACACTCTCCTGACTTGTTACTACTTCTTTCAACTCGCTGGGTAGACATTCGTTGAATTCTCGAACAGTCGAGTATCGACAAAATCGAGAAGTATTACACTCACTGTTGAACCAAGCTGGATGGATCTGATCGTTCAGTACTTGACCAATGGACTCTCTACGGATCCTCAGAAGCCAAACAACTCAGATGGACGGCTCTCAATATATTCTGATGAATGTCATCTCTACAAAAGTCGTTCTCTCTTTCTTACTAAAGTGTTTGGGACAACAGATGCGACTATGCACTCTGAGAAGTTCACGAAGAATTTATGAAAATACTTGGGGGTAAATCTCTAGCCTATAAAGTCCTACGATAAAGATACTATTGGCCCACCATGAAGAAAGATGCGGCTGAGCTTGTCCGAAGGTGTGAACCATATCAGAGATATAAATATACAACACAACCGGCTAGCTAGCTAACATCGATTGTTGCATCATGGCCCTTGCACATGGAGAATTGACATATTTGATCCTTTCCCTCTGACATCTGATCAGAGAAAGTTCATAGTAGTCGCTATCGATTACTTCATCAAATGGTAGAAGCTGAATCTCTGGCATAAATTACTGAGAGTAAGATGGAAGACTTTATTCAGAAATCAATCATATGCAGATTTGGTTTGTCACACACCATCATCACTGACAACAATCGATAATTCGACAATCAGAACTTCAAAGAATTTTGTACGAAATTTTATATTATGTACAAACTCACATCAGTCGGCCATCCAAATCAAATCGAGGGGTGGAGGTAACCAACCGAATGATTCTATATGGACTCAAAATCTGATCGAATGAAGCTAAGACCTCTGGGTGGAAGAACTATATCTGATCTTACGGACATATCGAACAACCCCTCGCATATTGATGGGAGAATCGTCATTCAATTTGGCTTACGGGACAGAAGCAATGATCCCTTTGAGATCAGATTACCATCAATAAAGGTCGAGCAATACAATGAGCCAAACAATTCGAATGTCGGAGAGCTGATTTAGATCTACTTCTAAAAGTCTGACGGCAAGCTCAAGTTCGGATGGCTGTATATCGGCAAAGGGTAGCCTGATACTATAATGCAAGAGTCAAGCCGAAGGTCTTTCGATTAGGAGACTTGATCCTAAGGAAAACAGAAATCTCAAAATCTTTGGATAAAAAAAACTATCTCCAAATTGGGAAGGACCTTACAGAATAGCCGAAATATTCAGACCGGACGCATATCGGTTAGAGACACTTGAAGGATCGACTATTCTCCGAAATGGAATGTCGATAATTTAAAGATGTATCATCAATAAAATTATCCATATATACATTGTTCGAAATGAAATATAGAATTTCAGAATCACAAGTCTTGATCGACTATGGAACGATTTTGAACTGATAAGTGAATGATCGATTTTTATCAACCATCAACCGTATATCGGCTTTACTGTAAAAGTCAAACTATTGACTATACTTCAACACAGAATTTACCTCAGTTTTTCACGTAAAAATCGATATTATCATACCGGCTTTCACTGTAAAAGTCATAGTACCGATATATCTTGGTATTAAATATACTTTAGCTTTTCACTGTAAAAGCTGATCATAGTCAAAAGACTATTATACTGACTAAGTCCTAACTAAGCAGAATATTATGCCAATACGATCAAGATCAGATTAGAATTATACTGACTCGGCTACGGTCAGTCGAAGGATATTCGGCTTACCACCAATTATCAAACGACTTGACGTACAAATCCGACTAAACATCGAATCCAGGATATTCGACTTATTATCATTTATCTTAATTTTTAAAATACATCAAAAGAACTACATGACTAACGGATGATTCTACAAGTCCGTCGAACGCTCAATTCATCGATTGATGTTGATAGTTAAATAACTATGCATTGCAGACAAGCAAAATCAGATAAACAAAACAAAATCTTGATTTAGAATTTTTTTATTTATTATAAAAAAGAGATTACAAAATTAGATCAAAGTCCGATTATAAGTATTTGATTACAAAAAAAAAAAAAAATACATCGATCATCAGTCACCGCCTTCATCTCTTTGCTCTGGAGTAGCTTCGGAGACTTAGACAACCTCTGGTGTTGTCGATGTTCTTCTTTCGATCGGTACTGCATCTTCTTCAGCAGCTCCGTCTTCCGATCCTGGAGGGACGGTGCTACTCAAGTCAAGGTTCGGATATAATTTTTCGACTGCATCTCGATCGTTTTCATACCTGACGCAGTAGGAGGTGAACCTGCCTTCGAGGATCTCTTCTTTGAATTCTTTTAAATTTTGAAGTTCTTGATTGCCTGACTCAATGCCTCCCTTGCCGACTCTGCTTCCGCCTTCTCTAACTCAATGTTGGCTCATGTGGAAGATGACTCTTCTTCAGCTAGTGACAACCTTTTCAGGCTGGCTCGATATCATCCATGTTCAGCTTCGAGTTCAGCAATACATCCATCTCATTCTCGTCAAAGTCGGTAGATGGAGTGTATCTTGCTCTTGACCCACAACTCAAGAGCTGAAATATTTTGGCGAGCCGACTCAAGTTCGACTCCAGAAGATTTCAAGTCATCAGTTAATCAAAAACTTTTCGTTGAAGCTTGGCTTCCCGCTCAGCTGCCGACTTAAGCTACTCGAGGGCAGTCATCTTCTCAGCATCGGCAGCCACCACCTTATTCATCCATATCCGACGAAAGTCATCGAACTTCACATAGCTGGCTTCTAGGTCAGACATGTCGTAGATCAATTGCAGACAGAAGATGAGTCGGATCAGATAAAAAAAAAGAGTGAAAGCAGCTTACCCTGAGTATCATCGAGCAGAAGGACGAGAACATCTCAGCCACCGTCTGATTTCTTCGACTTTCTCGATCGATCGAGAGAAGTGCGGCTTGGATGAGCCACTTAGCCAATGTCGGATTAGCTAGAGCTGACTCATCTTTGGTCACTCTCAAGTCGAAGTAGATCGTGTGCCCCTCTGATGCTGCATCGCCCGTCGAAGTCATCGGAGCCTTTCTCCGATCTTCTGTCGACAACCCCACATTCGAAAGTGAGGAAAAGCTTGAACTCGACTGCACCAGAGAAACTCCTGCTGAAGGAGCAATCGATACAGCTGCAGATTGCTCAGGTTCGGTCGCAGTCTCCATCTCAGCCCGAACCTCCTCGGTTGGTGGAGCTACCGATGTTGCAGCGGCAGCTCCTTCTCTCGTCGCTTCTTTTTCAGATGGTGCAGCGGGAAGCACTGTCGGGGCTGACAGCACCAAGACCGGCTTAGGAATTGATGCAGATGGCACATCGGGTTCCTCAGCCGGTGTTGAAGCAACAGCTCGACTCTTCTTGGATGGTCGGGAAGGACCAGCCTCGGATGCTGTCCTCTTTCTCACAGCATGTTGATGAATATCAGTGCTCGACACTCGCATCCTCGACTGCATGGCTGCAATCAGAACAAAAGTTAATATAATCCAGAAACAAATAAAAGAAAAATAAAGTTGGAAGTAACCGACTATACTATACCTAAGTTGGTGACCGAACTGAGGCCGGCGTCATAGAGTGCCTGTTCGATCATAGGTTCCCTCTGTAGCGGGACCGTCATATCTTTTAGCCGATGGAAGTCCTCCCAATCGCCGACCTCCATCCGACTGTTACCGTTGGAGCTGGTTCTTGGATCGCCTCAGCGAGAAGGAAAGCCTCAAGAAAGAGGAGAAGAAGCAAAAAAGAACTGGTTCTTTCATCCATGGATGGATAATGAAAGATCGGTAATGAAAGAAAGACCTTTTCAGGGGTTGAAGAACCACCAACCCTTGGCCATTGGATGAGGTCGAAGGATAAAGAAAGTACAAAAAAAGGAAGGACGAGGTTTGGTCGGCAGTAATCGACACAACAGAGCAAAACTGATTATTAGTCGGACTGAATTTGGTGCCAGCTGGGCAGGACAAACACCATAATAGTCCAAAATATTTCGAACGAACTCCAGAATTGAAAATTGAAAATTCGCCCAAAAATTTTCGACATAAAAAGCCATCTGGCCCGAAAGAGGGGCGTTCACCTGACCGTCAGCATCAGGGGCGAAGAGCTGAAATTGCTTCGAGATGCGATATTGCTTCCAGAGTCGATCGACGTTCGGTTTCAAAAATGAAGAAGCCTCCACTTTGAGTCCGATGGAGAGTCGTCAGTCGGATTCTCTGACCGACCATCTTGAGAGAAGGAACCCCTAGCTATCGAAGAGAAGAAGACTAAAGGAGATGAAAAATGATTCAAAGAAGATAGAGAACGTAACTGAAACTCAAAGAGGAAGACGAGGAGGAAAGAAAAGTCTTCAAATGCTGGGATGATCCTCTGGCAGAGCTTCCACAGCAAAAAAGACAAATGAAAAGTAAAAAGTTGGCTGAAAATGATCACATATATATATAGGATCCCTCAACGATCAGGATCGAAGCATCCAAATCAAGATCTCATCAGATGTTGACATGTGGTGACATCTGAGCCGACCATTGATCAAATGGTTCGATGTACCTACTTCAGATCGAGCGACGTCACCACTATCCATATGAATAGCTCTGACTCAATGATATTCGGACACGTGGCAAAGATCTACTTGTCAGAATTATATCGTCCAGTGTTGAATCGATTTTTTGAAATGATGTCTGACACTGACACCCAATACCAAATCGTCCTGTTAATATGACAGTCTAATGATGGTTCTGTACTCATTGAAATGATAAAACAGCCGATGCTTACATCCTGAAGAAATTAGCGGTCAAATTGAGGTTCGATATGATACAAAATGACTCTCTTCATCAAATGTGACAAAACCACATTGTGGCACACGTCAGATCACCTTGAACTTGAGAGTGGAGGGCAACTGTTGAGGTAAGTCAATCGACCCTCGATTCAATCAACTGACTCCTGACTTCGACTCCGTAATGACTGACCGACCAAATATACAATCCCGACTCTACATCGATCGACTGGATATTTCACCGACTCACGATCAGTTGACCAACCGACAGTCGGCTACTATCAACCAACAATAGATAACTTGAACAATCTTCAACCTAAAACCATCGGCATATCAGAACTACTGACCGATGGTCACTCAGACATTCTACCGACATATCAATACTACCGATATATAGTCGGTCAATCTGCTCAACATACTATAACTGTTAGGAGCGGTTATCAATAAGTGTCACGGTAATTAGTGAGAATTAATGACCCACTAACTCCATAATTATAGCTCATAATTTAGCATCATAAAAAGCAGGACCACGTGCTCGACAGTTATATCAGAATCATCTATAAAAGAGGATAAGTGAACAGTACCGGTAAGACACTTTTAAGTCAGAGCTCTGCTATTCTCAACATTCAAATCTACTGTTTATCAATTCTCTCTCTAACTGAAGCATCAGAGCATCTCTGTCGGACACAACTCTGATCTGTGAGGATGCTGTTTTGTCGGTGCTTATCACCGACAACAGACGACAGGGAGTTGGCCGTAATAATAGGGGTGCAATTGACTTATGCCGAGTCAAATAGCTTGAAATTTAAGCTTAACTCGACTCAAAATACTTGAACTCGAAACTTGGTTCAAGATTGATCAAGTCTTAATATTTCAAGCTGAAGCTCGACTCAATAAAAAATAAGCAAAACTCGAGATCGACTCAACTCGAATATCAACTGAACTATACTCGAGCTCGAGTTTGAGCTTGAAATCAAACTTTAGCCTACTAATAATATATATATATTATATATATAAATAATATATTAAAAATATATATAAATTTGAACAAACTCATGAGCTTTTGAGTCGAATATCTTGCACTCGAGCTCGACTCGAAAAACTACTCGAATTCGACTCGACTACTCGAGTTTGATAATAATTGAGTCGAATCAAGCTCAGACTCGAGTCAAGCTCGAATAGCTCGCGAGCAGTTCGACTCGTTTACACCGCTAAATTATTAGAGATTTTAATGGCCAGTTGATCTATGCAGCTAGAAGAAGGCTTGGCTTAACAATCCCACATGCCGAGCTTACTGTATCCTAGGAGAGTCTAAAGGTGGTGGTCTTCAAACTCAAAGCCACTCAGGGGATTTAATCACTATAATATCTGGGTTAATAATAGGATTAAGAGGTCTATGTCTCATCCTTTAGAAGATATTGATATGAGATGATCCACCCAAGATCGAGAATGATGTGGATGGAGATGATGAGATCACTATATTTAGTTGTATCATGATGATTCTATATGGCAGTAATTTTAAATCATATCTATTCTTCAAATCATCCTCCAATCCAGTGATGGAATATCCATCTTTGAGGTCGAAAATCTAAGATTACCCTCAGACAGTAATCTTGGACTGAAATATAAGGACAAATATACTATTTAGTCTAATAAAAAATGTATATCAATATACAGTTAATATACTATATTAATATCATATATATGATATTATATATGATATTTATGATATATATTATATGATAATATATTATTAATCATATTATTGTCATATTATGATTCAATGATAATTTTAAATTATAGTAAAAATATTTTATTATACTTTATATTTATATAATAAAATATTTAATATATTATTTTAATTTATCTTATTTTTTAATCAAAATAAATATTTATATTAATAAATAATATATTATAAGTATAAATAAAAATATTAATTTTATAATAATAATTAATATACTTTTATAGCATTAATAATTTATAGAACTAATAAATATATTTTTATAGAATCTATTAATTATTAATATATTAATAAATATAGTAATATTTTATTTATAATATATTATATATAATTAATATATATATTTTTATAGAATATACTATCGGTAGTTTTGGTATTATATAATAGTGATCTTGGATTTTCTTAAATATCAAACAAGTTATTCGTGGATACTCAAGAATTTTTAATCACTAGACCATGACCTATCAAATGCCGTGTTCTTAGGTTATTGACAATCAGATCACCATAGAATTTGGATTACTAGTAATTTTAGATCACGATGATGATTTTATTTGGATCATCAAATGCTATCTTATTGAAAAGAGGGGCGTTAGCAGCATTCAAGGTTTCGTGCATATTTGGTGAAAAGAATCGGATGGCTAATTGGCTTGCGATAAAGGATAGATCGAGAGATATTTGTTGTGCATCTTGTTTTGCCATTCCACGTCAGTTGGCGCTGGTAGTTGCGGCAGATGCATATTGGACCTCTTATCTTAAAACTTTATATATATATATATATATATATCAAAATTTTTTTATATGGGCTTATGCCTTCTGTTTAACCAAAAAAATATTAAAATATTAACAAAATAGATAATCAAATCTCTTTGGATTTTTTTAAATATTATTTTAATACTTATTGCCAAATCTATCTCTCTTTCTAATTTATTTCTCAAAATACAGTAGTTTGGTTGAGTTGGATCTGATGTGGCGAAATCGCATATTGAACATGCGATGTTGGATTTGAAATCGCATGTTCATCATGAGATTTCAAGCTAAAGTGGCATTTCACGATTGATATTTTTAAATATCAATTAAAAAATAAAATTATATGTTGAAAATATGATTTCATGATGAAATCTCTTTTTTCTCTCTCTCTCCTTTGTATCGAGGGTTTTTTGTTTTTCGCTCCCTGTACCGACGGATGTGGACAGAGGGGGCGTGGGTGGAGGACAGAAGGGCCGAGGTCGGGGGAAGGGAGGTGGTGGTCGTGTGGGGTGTGGATTCACTGGGGCCCGGGGGGAGGGTCGCATGGAGTCGACGGTGGACGGCAGATGCGTAATGGATTGCGGTGGGGCGGGGTCGTAGAGGGTGCGACACGGACGGCTGCAGGCTGGGCCATGCAAGGAGAGAGGGAGGCAGCCATGACAGCAGACTAGAACGAGGGTGGGGGCCAAGGGGATGACGCGGAGGAGCGACGGCTTGGTGGAGGTGCCGTGGGAGGCATGCTAGACGGAGGTGGGTGTGGGTTGGCTGCTGGAAAAAGAAGGTGGAGGATCGGCTCAGGGGGAGGGTGGGGTGGGAGGAAAGGAAAGGAGAATCGAGAAAAAAAAAAGATTAATAATAAAATATTATTATTTGATTAATATTATTATTTGATGAATAATAAAATATTATTATTTGATGAATAATAAAATATTATTATTTGATTAATAATAAAATATTATTATTTAATTAATAATAAATTATTATTATTTGATTAATAATAAATTATTATTATTTGATTAATAATAAATTATTATTATTTGATTAATTTTATTTGAAGATAAAAAATATAAAAAAACCATCTTTCGGACATCACGGGCTGACCCCTAAATCTCAGGAGGACAACCCCTGGGTCATCTCCTTTGAAAAAAGGGCATCAACATGCTTTTTTAGGCTAGCACGTAAATGGAGACGATCCATAAGACGACCTCTATGCTAGAGGATAATATATGGGTCGACCTTGCTGTGCTGCAGGCTAAAATAGAGAGGTCATTATATTCAAATAAAATTATTGTTCTCTGGGCCAGCCCTCTCCAATATCATTTGCAGTTCCACCTGCTGTCATTGCTCCACGCCCTCTTTGAAACCATGTTGTATTATTATGATAATTACCAGCATTTTACCCGCATGATGCATGAGATTCTTTTTGGTTTAGTAAATATATCATTTTAAAATAGTATTTTTATTTATTATATAATTATTTTAAAAATAATATATATTTGATTATTATATACAATTTTTATTTTAGTGATCAATATACTTATTGGTTTTTAATAAAATATATTTATTGATTTTTAGTGATAAATATATTTTAAAATAATAGTATTGATCAAATAATAATATTTTATTATTAATCAAATAATAATATTTTATTATTAATTAAATAATAATATTTTATTATTTATCAAATAATAATATTTTATTATTCATCAAATATTAATATTTTATTATTATTCCTTTTCTTTTCTTTTGCATTTCTTTCTTCCCTTCCTCCCACTACACCCCCTGATCGAACCTCTGCCTTTCTCGATCAGCGATCGACTCGCACCCACCCCCCTCTGGTGCTCCACCCGCGGCACCTCCGTCCGACCGTCGCTCCTCCACACCATCCCCTCGGGCCCCATGTCCATTCCGCCTCACCGCCATGGCCTCCTCCCTCTCCCCTCACGAGGCCTAAGCTGCGACCTTCCGCGCCGCATCTGCTGTGGCCCCATCCCACCGCCATCCGTACCGTACCCATTGTCCACTCCCGGCTCTGCACGACCACCACCCCCCTTCCCTCCCCTCCGGGCTCTTGCGAACCCGCATGCTACTCCACCACCAAACCCCCCCTCCCCTCCCCCCTTCCTTTGGGCCCCGACTGGCATGACCACCACCACCCTTCCCCACAACCGCGCCCTCTTCGTCCTCCGTCCGCGCTTCTCAATACAAAGGAGTGGAAAAAAAATCCTCGATACAAAGAAGGGATTTTTTTTGAAATAATATATTTTAATAAAAAATTTTGAAAATACGACGGTTGAAAAAGTATTTACAAAACTACCATTGGTGGGCTGCGTCAGATAAATTCGTGGGTTCAACCCACGAATTCATGGCCCATGTGAAAAATTTGTCGGTTGAACCCATGAATTCTCTGATCCAACTGGAACAATTACATGAATTTTGAAATTTGAATTCATGGGTTGAACCCACGAATTCATTGTTAAATTTTTTTTTTTTAAATTTCAACAAAATTCGTGGGTTCAACTCATGAATTCAAGCTTTCCAATCAATTCGTGGGTTGAACCCACGAATTCATGAATTCATGGGTTCAACCTACTAATTTATTCAAATTTCTCAGCCATTGGAAAGTACACCTGAATTCATGGGTTCAACCCATAAATTCATTCAAAATTCATGAATTCGTGGGTTGAACCTACGAATTCATTCAAATTAATTTTTTAAATTTTATAAGTGAAAAAAAATAAAATTAATAGTTATAAAATATTTTTTAAGTATGTAAAATTTTATAATATAATAATTTTTTTGAATTGTTATAAGTGAATAAAATAAAATTAATAATTAAAAAAATTATTAGAATGTAAAATTTTATAATATCATAAGTTTTTGAATTGGTTAAGTAAAAAATTAAATTAATAATTATAAAATTTTTGTGAGTATGTAAATTTTATAATATTATAATTTTTTAAATTATCATAAGTGAAAAAAATAAAATTATTAATTATAAATATTATTAAAGTATGTAAAATTTTATAATATAATAATTTTTTAAATTATTATAAGTGAATAAAATAAAATTGATAATTAAAAAATTTTGTAAGTATGTAAAATTTTATAATATTACAAATTTTTGAATTGTTATAAGTGAAAAAAATAAAATTATTAATTATTAATTTTTTTACGCATGTAAAATTTTATAATATCATAATTTTTAAAATTGTTATAAGTGAAATAAATAAAATTAATAATTATAAAAAATTTTTAAGTATGTAAAATTTTATAATATCATAATTTTTTGAATTATTATAAGTGAAATATAAAAAAATAAATAAAAAATTATTATAAGTGAGAAATAATGACCCGAGACATTAGGCCGATCGACCTAGAGACCACTTCCCCTTAATGACAATTCAAAAAATTATAATATTATAAAATTTTACATACTTACAAAAATTTTATAATTACTAATTTTATTTTTTTACTTATAACAATTCTAAAAATTATGATATTATAAAATTTTACATACCTAAAAAATTTTAATAATTATTAATTTTATTTTTTTACTTATAACAATTCAAAAATTTATAATATTATAAAATTTTACATACTTACAAAATTTTTTAATTATCAATTTTATTTTATTCACTTATAACAATTCAAAAAATTATTATATTATAAAATTTTACATACTTTAATAATATTTATAATTAATAATTTTATTTTTTGCTTATGACAATTCAAAAAATTATAATATTATAAAATTTTACATACTTACGAAAATTTTATAATTGTTAATTTAATTTTTTACTTATACCAATTCAAAAAAATATAATATTATAAAATTTTACATTCTAATAATTTTTTTAATTATTAATTTTATTTTATTCACTTATAACAATTCAAAAAATTATTATATTATAAAATTTTATGTACTTAAAAAAATATTTTATAACTATTAATTTAACTTTTTTTCACTTATAAAATTTTAAAAAATTTATTTGAATGAATTTGTGGGTTTAACTCACGAATTCATGAATTTTGAATGAATTTATGGGTTGAACCCTATAAGTTCAACCCATGAATTGATTGAACAGTTCAAAAAAAAAAATCGTTGGCAATAAATTTGTAGGTTCAATCCAGAAATTCATTTGGTTAATTCGTGGCTCCAACTCATGAATTCAAATTTCAAAATTCACACAATTATTCCAACTGGAACAAAGAATTCGTGGGTTGAACCCACAAATTTATCTGATGCGGCCCACCAACGGTAGTTTCGTAAATACTTTTTCATCCATTA
Source organism: Elaeis guineensis (assembly GCF_000442705.2). Classification (NCBI taxonomy): domain Eukaryota; kingdom Viridiplantae; phylum Streptophyta; class Magnoliopsida; order Arecales; family Arecaceae; genus Elaeis; species Elaeis guineensis. The sequence goes on along the minus strand of NC_025996.2, from coordinate 9,751,513 downwards.
TATTTTAAAATTTTTTTATTAAAAATATATTATTTCAAAAAAATAATTCTACAATGAAGAGGGAAGAAGAAAAATCGTAATTTTATTTCACGATGAAATCATATTTTCAACATATAATTTTATTTTTTAAATTATATTTTAAATCTAAAATTATATGTTTAATATATGATTTTGTCCTATCGGATGCCACTCAGTCAAACTATCATATTTTAAAAAATAAATTAAAAGATATGGTTGGTTTGAAAATAAGTATTAAAAAATAATATTTAAAAAAATCCAATTTCTCCTTGCCTTGACGGATTCGCGCATGTTAGCTGTCAGCACACTGGCATCCATGCCTGACACTCCCAAAATAAAAAAAGGAGTTATCATATTAGGCCTTTTTTATGGTAAACATTATATTTGGCTTTTATAAATTGATCGAAATAGTCGTTTTTAAGGCTACACACCTATTGAGCATAAAAGGTTGTATTTACTCAGTCTACTGACACGTGTCCAGTCCACATACCTGCTGTTTCCGATGCGGTGCGTCAGCCTGATGCCCTAAATAAACACATTCCATTTTCCCAATGACCCGAAAATAGGCAATTACCAATTCTTTCTGACCCCAAAAAAAAATGGACCGGCGGCGAGGTGAAAGACGAGCACGAGATAGCCGCCCATATCTAATCCGACGGCCTATTAGATGGAACCGCACAGAGCGTTCGCGCAAAGAAGGGTTTCACTGTTTCCAGTGGACGGGGCCCATCCGCTCCCCCCGCGCGATCGCCCCAAGCTTCGCCACCCAACGGTCATATTTTCAAAAGTTTCGGCGAAGCTCTCGCAACGGTCATTTTTTTAAAAATCACCGCTCCTCACCTATATATTCGAGTCTCTCTTCCCCCGCTCCTCAGCCAGCCCTATCGTTCGTCTACCGTTCCCCTCGTCATTCCCTTCAATCACCTTGAAGGTAAGCTTCCCCTGTCCAATCCAAGAAATGGATTTCCACAGCCTATCGAGGAGAGATCTACAGGCGCTCTGCAAGAAGAATCGGATTCCAGCCAACGTGACCAATGTCGCCATGGCAGATGCCCTCCAAGCTCTCCAAACAGTAAGCAGTAGCTCCTCCTAGTCTCATTTTACCTTACTGTTTTCCCACCATTTTTTCCTCTTTTTTTGATTATTTTCCTGTTCCCATCATTCGACTCTAAACTAGGTTGAAGGTATCGAAGAAATCAAAGAAGCAGCACAGTTTCAGTCACCTACCTCCTGGAGAACCTCAGCTCGGAGAGTACCTGTTCCAGATGAACCCAAAGGGCAAGAGGGGAGTCCCCTGCCTCGGGCTCGTCGTGTGGCCATTAAAGCTTCGGAGATAATGCAACTAGTTTCTGAAGGAGAGGAGGAAAAGAAGGAAGGGCCAGAGGAGATGCCCAAGACCCCAGCTGTTCGCACGGGTTGGAAGCCTCAGGCAGCACCAAGCACACGAAGAAATCAAAGAAGCAGCAAGAAGGAAGAAAAGGAGCCTCAAGAAGAAGGGCCGAAAGAGATCCCCAAGACTCCGGCGGCCTTGACTGCCCGAAACACAAGAAGGAGGGCAAGCAAGAAAGAGGAAACAGATGGGCACGAGGGCGCTCTGGACGTAGCCATTACCCCAGCCACCAGATATGGCCGGAGAGCGTCGACTCAAAAGGGAGCTGAAGCCCCCATCGCAGGGGAAGAGAAGCAAGACGAAGCTGTGGGCTTCAGGAGCACCCGCAGAACGAGGCAGTCTGTAAGGAAACAGATGGAAGAGACCACCCTGGATGCTGTGCCAGATGTGGGGAGAAGGGCTACGAGGACAAAAGCTGCTGTCAAGATGGCAGCTCTGGCCCAGGGAGGAGGAGGAGAAGAGAAAAAAGGTGAGACTTTTTGGTTCCTTACGCATTTTTCTTCCTTCTTCCGTCCTTTTTCTTGATTGTTGATGGATTTCATGCAGATATCGCTACCAAGAATTCGACAGATCAGAACAAGCATCCTGTAGAAATTCCTGATGAGAAATCTGATCGAGTGCTGATGGAGGAGGACGTGAAGAAGAATGGAACCATTTTTGATCTCTATTCCAGAGATTCAGAGCCCGATGATGGAGTTCAAGACTCGGGCACCGATGGAAATGATAATGGAACGATGCAAGAAACCAAGAATTCTACTCCTATGGGAAAGAATTTGGGCACTGGAGCGGAAGGAGAACAGATCTCGGAGGAGGAGTTTGGTCAACAAGAAGATCATGTCTTATCTAGATTGGATGAATCACCGATCAGAGGGTTGATATCCTCGGAAAATAATCAATGGGCAATTCAAGAACAGAAGGAGACGTTGGATGGAACACTGGAGGAAAATCTAACAGGGACGGATGGAGGGTTCGAAGATGAAAGCAGAGGCAGCAACAATCTGGATTTCGCTCTCCCAAATCCTTCCCTCTCCAACGAAATTCCGGCGAACGGTGAGGACTCCGGCCACCACATGCCAGAAACCAAGGCTGCCGGAGACTCGCCACTCGTTCAAGAGAATCTGGCAGTGGATCTCCTTGGTGGGATCGAGGCGACCGGGGAACAGATCCCGGTGGATCTCATTCATATTAAAGAAGAAGAGGTGATCCTCGATCTCTTACCAATCGGCAGGAGTTTGGAGGAAACCAAGGTTTTCGACAACGAGCTGCCAGTGGATCACGCACTGGAGACCAAAACCTCTACAGATCTACAAGGTAATTTAGAGATTGAAGACGGCCCAGCCAAATTCCCGTATGGTATTCCGGCCGTAGAAGCCAATGATTCCAGCGACAGCTTTGAGATCCCAGAGGATACAGAGGAATCCGGTAATGGTATGAAGGCATCGGAGACTGAAATATCGATAGATTTGCACTCTAGTCAGATTCCGGCCGCCGAAACCAATGATTCCGGCGATAGCGTCGATTTCCCGGAGCATACCGAGGAATCTGGAGCCAGTATACTGATTAGTAAGCAGACGGCACCGGAGCCTGAGAGCATCCACCAGGCCGCTTCTTCTTCTCGTCTCCAGCAGTCTCCCTCGCCATTCCCAATCGTGCAGAGCTCGGATGACATCCGATCTCCGGCCAAGATCTTGGCTCTGGATGGAGACCAGATTGGAGACCTTGTAGCCTCCACCGTCGGATCTCCAGCGAAGACCTCGGTTCAGGTTGATGATCTGATCGGATGCCCACAGGAATCCCGCACGGAATCTTCGGCTAAGACAATGGATGACCTCGGGGATCCGGCCAGAGGCTTCGCGGACTCCGGAGCTCCGGTGGCTACTCCGCTGGATCACGGTGGCTACGAGACCGACAGCAATGGGATTGTTCTGGAGGTCAAGGGAGGCGAGGACGAGAGTGCGGCGGTTGACACAGGGAGTGGTGGCGGTGACGGTAATAAGGAGAATAGAAACGGAAGTGTACCGAGTGGGCTGGCTCTGGTGTATATTGGAGGCGGAGAAGCGAAGGTGAAATCAAAGGCGGGGAAGCCAAGCCAGCCCGACTATAATAGTTTGAGCGTGAGAAAGCTGAAGGCAATATTGAGGGAGAGAGCCAGCAATCTCAACAATAAAAAGGTGGACCTTTTCTATTATATAACTGCTTAAACTCTAAGATAAGTGTTTTGTTAGAGAATTATGTTAAGACTATAGTATTAATTATGCCTGCTATTTTGCTGGTTAGGTGGAGGGGAAAAGGGCAGCTTTTAGCGAGCTGAATGGTGATGATGGGTGCTGATGATGCTGACGGCTTCAACTCGGAGAGAAACAGAAATATACATGAGCTTAAGATTTTTTTTTTTTTTTTTTTTTTTAAAGAACATCTTTTTTCTTCTAGTTTTGCTTTCTATTAATACATTTTTGGGTGGTGATATTGAAGTCTCTGAGTTGGGTTTTGGGCTGGGAAACCAAGGTTTCTACAGCCCCCCTTGTATTCCCCATTTTTCTCCTTTCTTTTTCCTTACCTGGCTGTTGCTAGTGTAAAAGGATCAATTTAGATGTGGATGGCTGTTTGTTATACAGAGCTCTTAATATTCTTCTGTGATCTATATTTTCCTGATGGAATTCAATGCTTTCTCAAATTAGCATTTGGGTAACCTCTCTTAAGTAGAAGTATTAAATGGAGTATGTGCTATAGACTAATTGACAATTTGATCTCCTTTTCTCAATTTTTATCTGTTCCATAAGCTGAAATCAGCTATAAATTTGATATATGATGATACAGAAAGATAGCACACTAACATGAACTTAGTTTTTTTTTTTCCTTCCCTTTTCTTCCATGAATCTTATGATTAATATTGGGTTTTAGGTTGTGATTTGTAAAATCGATAGCTAGCCATTTCGCCCTTGTTTTAGGTTGTGATTTGAAACAACCAGAAGTAGTAATCACCTTTAGTCCTTCACTTTTTGCGTCCAGCTTTTTTTCTAAGTTGTTAACTATATGATCAGATGCACAACTGCACTTCAACATTAGGATAACATTTTACGGATGCTCAGGGCACAGTAATCTGATTGTTTCGTCTATCCATACTCTTTGAGATCTACAAATCTAGCTTTCACAGTGCAAATGAGAATAGCTTTAGATATTAGCATTGATGTCAAAAATTTTTACGTAGTTTCCAAAATCAAAAAATAAATCATTGATTTGGTCGCTTAGATGAAACTATTAGTGGAAAATAAATTTATAATCGAGGATGTCCACGATGCTCCAAATAGATCTCATCCATGTGAAAACAAATGCTTGCATGTCATACTTTATTTTCAGAAAAAAGTCAATATCATACAAAGGTGCCAACAATATTGTTTCCATGGAAACTATGGATGTTAGATCAAGCACCCATATGAAAACAATTATATACGTAGATCATGTTTAGCCATGAATATATATCAAATTATATGTAAGTCCTTGAGTCGTAGGTTGGCTCACAATTTAGTTAGTTGTTTTTGATGAAATTATGTATTCGTGGATATGCGTTCGCGAGTTTTCTTTTTTGAATTAAGGTGCTGATATTTTAAATAAACTTACTTGATGTTTGATCTCAATATGGCTTAACTCAAGTGGTAATCAAGGTATTTGACAAAGGCTCATGCTCAACTCAACTCCGAGTAAAGATGAGTCAAGACAATTAAATTTAAAACGAGCCAAACCCGGCCCTCAATTTTAGACTTAATATTGATTTTCAGAAATGCTTGGTAGACCCGTGCTCGATTAGATATCATCTTACAAGTGATCTGTACCTAAAAAATTAAATGGACGAGCAGTTTTTTGGTAGGGTTTTTTATGATACTGCTCACCTTTATTACCACAAAAAGCCAACATGTATTAGTGTATGTGTAATTAGATGTTCATCCATTTTCTGTCTCACTCGTAGGTGTGTCTACCAAATGTCCTTAGCTTAGTTTAAAAGTTTTGCTTTGTTTTGTTCAAAAGATAAAAAAGAAAAAACAAAAAAATAACAGCCAAATGTTGGAGTGAACGAACCATCTCAACTTGCAACGCCAATTCTTCTCAGTCTTTTACAAGTGCTCATTGAGCCTCGATTTATGATAAAAATTCATTAACATTGCACAAAATAATATATTCTTCTTCAACTTTTTGCATTTTTGACGGCTCTCATTTATCGCTTGGTGTTCATTTACTAATATATTAAAATTAATTTAGATATTATCTGTATTCAATATTTTTTCTTACATATGTTACAATCAAATGTACTATTGCTAGTTGTCTCACTGTCACAACAGTTTTTATTTTTTTTTATTTTTTTTGATTATTTTATATATTTTATATATTCTAATTCTATTTTTATATTGTAATATATCTCGACTGCTATTTTTGATTTTAAGATTATTTTTGTATGCTACTTAAAAATAACTTGAGATTTTTATTATCACTGCAACCTAACTTCTTATTCGATGAAGTATTATTTTATCAAAAAAAGTAAATTTTTTTAAAAAAAAACTTTTTTATGAAGTAAAAAAAAAAAAAATCTTCTAATTGCATTACCATCCTCATGGGCCACACGTGCATCTCACGCGCTCAGCGCTCATTATCCGAGCGGCAGCGTTGGGCTGCGAAAGAGCATATCGCTGTAGCTAGTGCTTCAGATTCGGGTCCCCTCGCACCTCGTCTTCCCCCATGAAGCAGCCGATGGCGGATGAAGAGAAGCAGCGATCCCTCCTCCTCGAATCCGCCTCACGTTTTCCTCTCCCCTCTGGTTCGCACCATCTCAAACCCTAATCCGAATCTCTTTGTTAGCCCGCATAAAAAAGATCCCACCTTTCGCTTGCAGGGGCGAAGTTCTCGTACGGGACTGCCGGATTCCGGTCGGATGGCTCGATCCTGGCATCGACGGTTTTCCGGGCGGCGATAGTGGCGGTGCTGAGGTCGCTCAAGACCGGATCCGCCGTCGGCCTGATGATCACCGCCTCCCACAACCCCGTGGGCGACAACGGCGTCAAGATCGCCGACCCTGATGGCGGCATGATGACTCAGCAATGGGAGCCCTTCGCCGACGCCCTAGCCAACGCCCCCAACCCCGAGCATCTCCTCCAAGTTGGGCTTTTCTTTCCTTCCCATTCTCTTAGTCCCATTCGGATTTGATCTTGGCCTTGCCTGTGGAAAATTGATTTAGATTTCATTTAGTTTGTTCGTATTTGGATTCATCCAATGCCTGATTCAATCAATAGCTTTTGTAATCTATGTTGACTAGTAATGCTGTGGGATTAACTTTGATGTTAAAAGGGGGAAAAATAAGAAAAAGGATCTTCTTTGTTTCTTGTCTTGGTAGTTCTCTCCCCTTATTTCTATTCTATCTTGATCTTGCCGTTCTTAGTGGAGAATTTGGTCTAGATTTCAGATAGTTGGTTACTATTTGGAATGTATGCAGTGTCTGACTTAGTGGATTTCTTTGCCTTGCCCTCGTTTACGTTCCGTCTTTTTAGTGTTTTTTTTTTGGATATTTGTTTTAGATATCAGTTAGTTTGTCAGTATCTGAAACTTATGTGATGCCCACCTTGTGGTGGTTGCTAGCTTTGACCAGGGATGGCTCAACACATTTGGAGGCCTAAAGCTAAAAATTATTTTTTTCGTTTTCTCCTACGCTATCGCGAACATAACCTTTTATGATCTGCCACGTGTCCATGATCTCTGAAAAAAAAAAACCGACCGACACTACAGACCTTTCGTCTTCCACTGCTCCTTGCCATCGGTGACTATGATCGGCCGATCGGCTGTCGGCGACCGCTCAAGGCCTCCGATGAGCGGCGCCATTCATCGTCTCACTTGCGGACCGAGCGAAAAGGAGGGACCTGGCCACCTGGGGCAGGGACCTTCCGAAAAATGAAAAAAAAAAGAAATCGGTCTTCCAGATCCAGGACTAGGGGCAGAGGCCTTCGGTCCTTCGTCCTTGGAAGAGTTTGACGCGCGGCGTCGGTGGCCGGCGGTCCGGCGTAGTTCATCTTCTCGCAGGAGTGGCAGGACGAGCGGAGGGGGGACTTGGGGGCAGGGAGGGGCCTTCCGGCTTTCGGGAAACGAAAAAAAATCATCTCCGACGGCCCGACGCGCCGAGCGGGGGGGGGCGAGGGCTCTCCGAAAAACAAAAAAAAATAAAAAGATCTACCATCCCGTGACTCCCGTCCACCATTGCGCCGCTCGTGGAGACGTCTTCCTCGCCACCAGTGACCGGCCGGCGGCCGATCGCGCGGGCCGAGCGGGGCACTGGGGCTGCCTGGGGGCGGAGCCATGGAGGGAGCCAGGGAGGGTGAGGGGGAGGTAGCAGGGGTGGAGCGTGGAGTGGTGGAGGTGGAGGAGTCCGGAGCCGTCAGCCGTGGAGCGGCTGGAGCCGTGGCCAGTTGAGGCGGGGACCGCGGGGTGGATGCGTGGAGCTGTGGAGGCAGGGCGGGGTGGAGACATGAAGCGGCTGGAGCCGTGGCCCATGGAGGTGGGGTGGATGCATGGAGCTGTGGAGGCGGGGCGGGGTGGAGGCGTGGAGCCGCGGTGGAGTCTTGCCTTACCAGATTGGGGAGATCTTGCAGGGGTGGAGCGTGGAGGCGGAGGCGGGACTCGGGACTCGGGAGCGGGGGGCCTCCTGAGGGCGGAGGCCTAAGGCAAGGGCTTTGATGGCCTTGCCCTTCAGCCGCCCCTGGCTTTGACGATTCGTGAAAAGCTCTTTTTGTTCCATATTTGGTGATTTACTTCTGTGCTCTTTCATTTTTCTTAGGAAATTTCCAAATTGCCCCCGCACTGGATTTCGATGTTACTACTTTGATGATCTGAGATTTTTAAATAAAAAATTTGGACCAATAAACTTCATTATTAGCCTTGGAGATGGTGAAATATGTAGTCTGTAGATCTATTTTAGTGAGATTCTGAAATTCTATTATTCTTCTTAAATCTTCTCTTGCACAAATAAAAAGCCACTCACTTACTATTGTGTCCATCTAATGCAAGTGTTTTATATCGTCGCCTTTCCTTTTGGAGCAAGATTATAAGATTTTGTCTAAATACTTGAGATGACACAGACCCATCAAAATACCTGGATGGTTAGTGTTAAGTCCTGAACCTGCTTAGCTAAGGAAAATGACTAATAAACAGACTTGTCCATGTCTTCATTGATTAATCTGGAAAGATTGATGAGAGTTTATTTTTTTTAATAGTAGTAGTGCACCTCACTTGAATTTATGATTACTCAGATATTTCGGCTATCTCATAGTCCCTGCTTAAGTTACAAGCTAATGCTACTGACCTCAGCCTTTTTTTTTTTTTTTTTTCTTTTTTCCATTTGATTTTCAGTTGGTGATTCAGTTTTCAAAGGAGGAGAATATAACATTAGGAGGGGGGCAGTCTGCTGAGATATTATTGGGGAGAGACACGAGGCCTAGCGGTGAAGCTCTTCTTGAAGCTGCAAAGCAGGTAGTGATGCCTTTAGAAGTGATATAAATGTTCTGATTTATATTTACTGTCAAATGTAAAAAATAAATGCGATTCCTCTTTCTTCTGTTGAAGGGAATTAATGCTATAATTGGTGCTGTTGCAATCGACATGGGAATCTTAACAACCCCACAACTCCATTGGATGGTTAGGAGTAGGAATAAGGGAATGAAGGCATCTGAACCTGATTACTTTATGCAACTCTCAAGATCTTTTAAGTGAGTTTGAAAAGAATTTTTTTTTTCTTTTTCTTTTAAAAATCAGACATAAAGGAAAAAAATGATGCTCTATGTGTTTAAGATTCAAAATATTGGATGGCAGGTGTCTAATGGACTTGGTCCCTCATGAAAAAATAAAGGATCGGATGGATGCAAAACTTGTTGTGGATGGAGCCAATGGTGTTGGTGGAGAGAAGCTTGAAGAATTGAAGAAAATGATGTCAGGGTTGAAGATTTATGTGAGAAATTCCGGTAAGAAAGGAGAAGGGATACTTAACGAGAGATGTGGTGCTGATTATGTGCAGAAGGAGAAAGTTGTTCCATGTGGATTTGGCCTTGGTGATGTAGGAATAAGGTGCCTCCCATTTTCTTCACTTCATAAATTTGAAGCTTGATACATTGGGCTTGTATTTCATCTAATGCTAACTGCATAGGTTCATCTAGTGTTTCAGGTGTGCTAGTTTGGATGGTGATGCTGACAGGCTTGTTTATTTCTCTGTCTTATCACAAACTAGCGGTAGCATTGATCTTGTCGATGGAGATAAGATATTATCTCTCTTTGCTGTATTCATCAAGGAACAATTAAGTATTCTTAATCAGAAGGAAAATGAACTATGCAAAGAATTCCCAGCAAGACTTGGCATTGTTCAGACAGCATATGCGAATGGAGCATCAACAGATTACCTCAAGCAGCTGGGTCTGGAAGTAGTACTTGCTCCTACTGGTGTAAAATATCTGCATAAGAAAGCTTTAGAGTATGACATTGGAATATATTTTGAGGCAAATGGGCACGGAACTATTCTGTTCTCAGAAAATTTTATATCTAGATTGGAGGCTATGAACAATGAACTTGCCTCTGCATCTGCAGGTTTACTTACGAATTTATGGAACATATTTAGCCTACATGCCTAATATTTTAGGATAATATTAAAATTCAATTACTTTTGTTCTCAGGTACAGAGTGTCATAAGGCTGCTCTTAGATTGTTGGCAGTCAGTCAGTTGATCAATCAAGCGGTAGGAGATGCTCTTAGTGGGTTGCTTTTGGTGGAGGCTGTGCTGCAATATATGGGATGGTCAATCCAAAGGTGGAGTGAACTTTACAGTGACCTGCCCAGCAGACAGCTGAAAGTAAGTTGCTTATGTTGGTGCTTGTTTGGATGATGCTTTTTTTACATGACTTGCCTGAATACACTCAGTTGTAGATACATAGACTGAACTCCATTCTACTTAATATTGAAAACCTCAAAATTGATTAATAATATCCAACTGCCTTGCATTACAATTTTGCAAGCCAATGTCTACGAATTTATCATGTATTGCTTGTCTCTGGACAGAAAGATATCAGTCATGCTAGGTTTTCTGTGATTGTGGATGACAGTCCAAATTCAATAAGACAAAACTTGTCCGATTAGTAATTGTTTTTCTTACCTTTACAAGTTACTAATTTTATTAGTGATCTGTACACATATGTGTGAATTTTGATAAACTGAATGAAGCTTAACAATGAATCCCTTTTATTGAAACTAAAATATTGGTAATGAACAGTGCTTCAAAAATTTCCCCACTTTACCAGATAATAGATCAATTTGTTGCTATGCCTTCCATTTCTATTGGTTGTTAGACCCATCATTGTTTTGATATACCGGACACTTTTTCTGTTTGTTGGATGAAGTTGTCAGCTACTCTGCTTGTTGGCTGCATGATGGTTGAGATTATTGATATACTTCCCTTGCATGACATTTCGTTGTTGAGCAACTAAAATTCTTTTCTTTTTTATCTAGAGTGGCTAGAATGAACTCCATCAGTTACTTTCAACCAATGTTTGCAACACCATCTGTAATTTTAATACTGGCTAAGTTATCTATGTATTTCATATCCATATTTAGGATCCATCTAGATTTGATTGGATGGCTTTCTTCCTAGTTTCCTTCTGCTTTTGGTTTTGTTGTTTTGGTTGGGACTTTTTTTTTTTTTGAGGGGGTTGGGGGGGGGGTTGGTGTGATGGGGTTCATATTGTATTGTTGATTGAATATATGTTCATATATATATAAGTGAGAAGATGGTAGAAGATCAATTTTGATCTTGTATGGACATGGAATTTGCTGTTAGATTAAGTTGGTAAATTGAAGTGATTTAGTTATTAGCAGTCTTTAGGTACGGGATAAGGGTAGGATGTCTCTGATTATATTAAGGAGTTAAATTTTAACGAGGATTTAAATTGAGCTTATGATTGGTATAGAGTATTTTAGACTTTGAAGCTAAATTTGAAGGATTGTGACTCTGTTTTGAATCTACAGTTTTGATTTTGATTTTGAAGTTACTGCTTTTTGCAGACATATTGTTATCAACTAGTGAAGGGTAGCTTATTGCACAAGGCTCCTGCCTTACCCCTGCATGCGGAGGGGGTGTTTCCTTGTTTCGAACCCATGACCTCCGGAGGTCACAGTGGAGCAACCTTAGCTGTCCCTCACATATTATTATCTACTAATCCCTTACAGAAATATCCATACTTTTGATTTCTTTATGCTGATCTGAAGAATCTGTAATCTATACCACTACATGATCTGGAGATCTAGGTATTGGAGTGAAACGTCATTGTATATAGTGCCTAATATATACCAAACAAAAGTTGCTCTTCTTGTTAAACTATTCCTTACAGATTTAAACATGCAGAAATAGATTTCCATCTGTAAATTGTCTTGTGCCACATTCACATCAAAATAAATCAAGCATCATGCCTAAGAAATTGATCCTTCTATGGTGTTACAAATAAACTAAACCTGCAATTTTACCTTTGGTCCATGCCCTTTAATAAGAAGCCCATATATCTTATTAAAAATTTGAAGTTAGCTCAATCTTCTAAGCTCTTTGTCACCTACATTCTTTTTTCCTAAGGGTGCATCCACATCAAATTTGCCACACTTTCTCTGTATAAGATGTAATCAGATATTTTTATTATGTTTAGTAGGTTTCAGTAGGAGATTTTTTTTTTTTTTTTTTGACATTTCTGGGTTCCCTGATTTTTTGATTCTTTTTAACTCAGGTAAAAGTTGCAGATAGAAGTGCTGTTGTCACAGCAAATGCAGAAACACGGGTTGTGAAGCCATTGGGACTGCAAGAAGTGATAGACGCTGAGACTGGTAAGCATGTGCACGTCTGGAAAGTACCTCTGGTTTGGTTGCCTATATATCGATTGATTATTTTGTCTATCTTTAGATCTGATATGAAAATTCCTATCTAATTAGGATACTCTATCACTCATTTGACTAAAAATTAGGAGATTTTGATGATTAGTATCCTAAGCTTTGTTTAACAAATAAATCACACTTACGGATTTATGGCACTTTCTTTGGTGGAACTTGTTGCAGCCAAGCACAATCGAGGGCGATGTTTTATCCGACCATCTGGTACAGAGGATATAATACGTGTTTATGCTGAGGCATCCACACAGGAAGCTGCGGACAGTCTTGCCCACTTTGTGGTGCAACATGTTGACCACTTTCTTGGTTTTTCCAGTCCTCCCCAATTGGCTTGAACAGACAAATTTCCAAATTTTGGATATTTAGTTGATAGGTCATGGTAAGCATTTGCATTTTTTGTTGTAAACAATCTTCTTGTTGACTCAATCCTCTTGATATGGTTACCTCGAGAATTTCTTGAATTTAAGTACATGTATTCTACCATATGGTTGTCCAATGGTTTTCGATATTGATTAACTGGGTACCATTTTCCTTGTCCCTGCAGATGCATGCAGAAACATCAGCAAGCCCCTGAATGGTTACACACACACACCACATACATACATACATACATACAGATAAGATAACCATGATCATAACCATCAAAGTCTTTGTTTGTTTCAACATATTAAGGCCAGCTTTATGAAACTCCATTCCTTTGTCCTTTTTTAGGGGAGAGTAAGATGAATCCAAGTTTTACATTAACTTCTACATTCATCATGCAGAGGAACTTTTAAGGATTTATAGAAGATGTTTTTCATATCGTGATCAATGCTAGATTTAGTTTTGTTGTTTTTGCTGACAGGAAAGTAATGTAACCGCTTGATATCTAGTTGTTTCTGCATATTTTTGTTTGAATAGTCAATGACCAAATTATATTATTTTCTAGATGATCTAGGTTTAAATACTGGCAATATATATTGATGAAACATTCTGCCTTTTTCTGATACAAGCCATTTAATTTTAACCTGTTGAAATTACTGTGCAAATTTTGGCATATAAAACAAAAGAAAAATCAAGAAGAAATAAAACAATTATTTGAATTTTTTTCGTTTGAAAAAAGGAGAAAAAATAACCCTAGTGCTTTTTAATGTGGTCCTTAAAGAGTTGGTTAAGCTCTTCTGATGAAAAAATAAAACAGAATTTAACATTATGCAGAATATGCAATACAGCAAATACATAGCCATGATAATCACAAAGTTTACTTGACTAGTTTCTTGGGTTTGAATGCATGTTACATGTTATTCGTCAGTATTAAAAACATTAAGGATCATGTAACATGTAATGTGAGATTTATCAAACTGACCTCATGCACTCAGATGATGAGAGAAGTTAATAATAAGCAATATATTCAAATTTTTCTCACCACACTTGATGAGGTATATGTACGTTACGTTGGAGCCTTGCACTTATAGTGCTTCTTAAATACGTTGTTTTAGCTCTATGTTTTCACCAAGAACAAAAATATAACGAGTGTTGACAAGTTAGGAAAGCATATAAATTTTTTTCCAACATCTGCAAGATGATCTTGGTAGTTATAGGGGGAGAACAATTAAATTCCTGAAAAATGGATTTGCTGGATGTTTGATGGGCGTTCAGTGCTTTGCTGGCCCTCCAGATTGCAATCTTTGTCCCAATGGATTGAGATGGTAGGTAGTGCTTCTATTCCGGCATATTTGGTTGACAGTACTCCCCCTCCTCTCTCTACGTGATTGCACTTACATATTATCTGCACCCGCCTTTTCTGGATCTCGGAGGATATGATGGAGGTTTTCCTTACTAAAAGTGATCCTACTTTTATGCCTCAGGAGCTCTGCTTTATTCCAAAGCTAACCTCCTCCTCTGTCGGATGAGAAAGTTGGTGCGGTGCAATAAAATTAATACAGAGTGCATCACCCAACTATTTGGAGACGTAGTCCTCACTTTTTAAAATATATTTAATATCATATTTAATATCTATAATTTTTTTTATTTAAAATTTTAAATGACAAAAATATTTACTGTTCTGAAAAATTATGATATTTTTAGTTATATTATGATATCCTTCGCTTAAATTATGATTACTGCACACAGGAAGTCATAATTTTTTTTTAGAAGTATTAAGAGTAAAGAATATTTTCGTCATTATAAAAATTTATGAAAATGCTCCTTCATTATGATATCCTGTAGTCATTTTATGAACAGGAAGTCATAATTTATGATCATAAGATGTTATAATTTTTCAAAAAAGAGGAATATTTTGTCATTCAAAATTTCAAACGAAAAAAATGAAACTACATGCATTAAATGTGCATTAGAAAACAGTAGCTACGTGGCTCAATTAAATAGGACGGTGCATTTTTTTTAGACCGTATGCAGTGTACAAAGAATTACTCCTATCTAGATATATGAGGATTTTCTTTGGATGTGATAGGGGTGCAATCGAGCGGAGTCGAGTCGAATAGTTGAAGTTCGACTTGAGTCGATTCAAAATATTTGAGTTCAAAATCAGCTCGAGATTGATTGAGCCTTAATATCTTAAGCTCGAATTTGACTCGATAAAAAATAGATAAAATCGAGATCGATTCGATTTGATTCGAATATTAATCGAGTTATATTAGAATTCGAGTTTGAGCTCAAAATCGAGCTTTAACCTAATATATATATATATATATATATATAAATATATTATTAAAGATATATATAAACTCGGTTCGTGAGCTTTTGAGTCAAATATCTGGTACTCGAGCTCGTCTCGCAAAGCTACTCGAGCTCGACTCGACCGACATCGAGTTTGATAATAATCGAGTTGAATCAAGTCAAATTCGAGTCGAGCTCGAGTATCTTACGAGCAACTTGACTCGTTTATACATTTAATAAAAAGATGTTGATAGATTTTGTTGAGCCTTTTGGACTCTCATTAAGATTAAATTAGTAGAAAACAAGCTCGATCTAATAAAAGGATTTACCTAGAAAGCCTCTACCAAAGCTCTTGGTCGGAATTAATGTATGCTGTCAAGGCGCAGCTAGGAATTAATGGCTGGGAAGGCTAGTATTATATACATGTAACCATAGAGATAGATACAGGATGGGTATGGGTTGGCTAGGCTAGGAAAGCACATACCCATATCCATCTCGTGCTTTAGGATGGGGTGGGATGGATAGAGTTAAATGGGATGGGTTGAGAAAATCAAGATGGGTAAAGTTGTTATTTTATTTTATACAAATCAAACAAATAAAAGGATACAAAAGAAATCTTGATACTTAACATTAATAATAATATAAATAACAAATCAAAATATTATTCTTGAGGAGATCAGATATTTCTTAAACCAAGAAAGACAATCCACTGAACAATAAAAGGAAAGACTGTATAATGTAGTTTTTAAAATAATTGATCTTTCTTACGATCGATCATCATATTTTCTTCTCCATTGTCATAATAAATATCATAATCATCAAGCATTATATGTAATCAAGTCATGTTCGGTGCATGAATTGCTATTATTCACACCGCTTTGAATCCATTGCGGACTTTAGAATGAAAAAGCTGAAGATCCCATCAAGATTGGGAGGAGGGTTGTCCGATGAAACAAATTAAATTACCACCCTTATATAGCTAAAAAAATTTGATACCACTTTTCACTAAAAATAATGATTTTATGAAATTTATTATCTTTGGCATGCATCCAAATTATATAAAGTTAATTTCTTCTTTAGATTTTTTTTAATAATTGTATCTAATTTTTTTAAATAGATTTTTTTGTGCATTTCTATAAGTATATGCACAGAAAAAAAAAGGCTGTTTTGAAACTGAGTTATGGGGTATTGAGAAAATAGTTGGCCATGCACTATATCAATCACCTTCTTCTTCTTAAGTCGGTCATCAGGACGAGAGAAATTATATCCTACACCACCACATGCATCACGTTGGTATTATAGAAACAAATTGGGATAAGATAAACAGGGCAGCAATCCAAGAGGAGCACATGATGAATGGAGATGCGTCACCACGTGGTATAATTTATCCGGAGAGGAGCACATAATGAATGGGATCCGGTGCTTGTTTAATCAAGAAAAATCTTTGAACGAGTTTGAGTTGATCGCTTGATCTTGAAAAGTTTCATCAGGAAACGTCTGTGAACGTTTGAGTTGGTTGCTTGAAAATTTATACTTATGCAGATCCCTTATATCCGAAATTTAATCTCCTCAAATTTTGACAGTCCCTTGTATTCTCTGGTTTGATCTGATGACACCAGCAAAATTCGCGTTTCTCCCCGCTAAGCCCATCTAAAGGCATTCGCTGCCCGTCTAATATTGCAGGCTTTCACGTTCTCTAAAGAGCGTGGCCATGCCCAACATCCCAGGTCCCTCTGCGACTCCTCTCTTACCTTTTTCCGCCTCGCTGTCTCCAAATATATCTGATCCTGGCCCTTCTCTCTCTAAACCGTAACTCTCCTTCCTGCATCACAGCTTCAATCTTAGCCTTCTTGGTTCTCTTTTTTCTCTGTCTCTCTTTTTATCTGAGTGGTGAAGATAAACCAAACAACAACATCATCATCATAACCACCTCACCATTACCATATCGGTTCTTTAACTTTCATTCCACACGCCACGTCTACTTCATGAAGTCAAATGCTGTGAGTGTCGCAAACAATCCACATATGTAATGGATAGGGGTTGTATCTTTCGGCGAAAAAAAATTCTTTTTCCTTCACACGAAACTGTTGTTGGACCGCATAATGGTCGCTTCGACATCCATGCTGTCAGGTGAACGAGGGGTTTAGAGCATTTGAGAACCATGCGAGGTGCAATTTAATGGTTGATATGTAAAAGAAGATCAATCATTTTTTCTGCAAAAGATACCCAAACCCTATATAATAGAACTAATTTCTTCATATCTTAAACATATAGCAGTCCAAAGGGAAAAAAAGAAAAAAAACATAAAAAAACATATTATGGGCACTCTACATGTTAGGCAAAAGTTTATGATTCCTAATTTCACTGCAGTCCTTGACTCTTTATAAAGCAAAGAAAAGGAGATTAGACCATCTGTACACTCTAGTCATTTTGGCAGGCAGCAGCTATGAGCCCCTCAAAAGCATTGCATAGAGGAGCTCATTCCATGCATCAGGGACACCAGGGAGGCACCAGTGGCTGCAGTCCTGCAATGCTCCAGTCTTCCTCTGTGCCATCGGTTGCCGGTACACCGAAGGATGAGCATCCTTGCGGTAATCTGTCATTCTTGTGATATTAAGATAGAGAACAGGTGTTCTCATCTCTTCGATCACCGACTCGAGGATCTGCATCAGGGCCGGGTACTTTGCTCCGTGCTTGTCATTGGCAATTGGAAGGGTCTCTCCATTGCAGGTCCCACCTGAGCTCCACTGGCCGCCGCTGCAGACAACCTGATTTGAGCTTGTGTTCTCCAATTGTTGGATAGACTGGGATTGTTGATTGAATCACACTTGCCTGAAATGAGAGCTGGAGTAGCCCCGGAAGAAGACCCGAGTCTGTTTCGAGTCAATATGTGTGTCGACCCATCTGGCCCATGTCCTCATCGCCTTCCGGTAAGCCTCTGCTGCGCTCAGTTGGGGGTATACATGACCATCTTCCTCGTAGTAATTCTTCCTGCTAAAGTTTGGAAGTTAGCAAGACATGAAATTTATGTGCGAGGTGGGCTAAACGTTGCAAAGACCTCTTAAGGTCAGTTACATTCTCTTTTTGGGTCGTTGGTTTCTTTAACACCACTAAATGGTAATTATAGGGTGCAGCATTTATTTTTCAGTTACCCTGGAATTCAGCAAGTAATGGCCACATACAGAAACTGTTCTTAGAATTATTTGATTAGCCAGCTTCAATTTGGAGAGTTCAACCAATCACAGAGAGAGAGAGAGAGAGAGAGAGAGAGCATTAAGTACTGTATTAATTTTTAAGAAGTCTAGGAGTGCTATGACCTGAACTAATAATCTTTTTCCTTACTGCATGAAGGTCTCAGACATAAAGATCTGAAGGAACCAAATAAGCATAGTCAGATGAAGTTGCTTATATCTTTCCAAGCGAATTTATAAATCTAAAAGCTGTTGGAAATATTGATGCATTACCCTCTTGAGGTCTTCTCATGCGTCCACCAGTGCCCTGAGTTGAATACAATCACATCAGCATTCTGAAACTTAGAAGATGATTCCTCAATCAAATCGAGTCGAAGTGTCTCCCTCCTTTGTCCATTTGCATCCACTCTTGCCCATGGTTGCACGAGAAATGGTGATCGAAAGAACTCGACTGAACAGTTATAATCCTATACTTCCAAAAAACAGAAACAGATAAATCCAGTACTACATGACAATGTGCAATGCAATAAATCTTTCAACTTATAATCTCTATAATCACTATAGAATTATGAGCATGTGCATAAACATGCTTACAATGAACCTAACAGCGAAGGAATTATTGGTTCGAAACTCTGTTCTGCCGGCTATCTCGAATACTCGTTGCTTGCTTCGCAGAGAGTTTCTCAGGATGCAGAGCAGTGACTCCCACATATTCCGATTCAGCGAGTCGCCGGCAAACACCAGCCTCTTCCCCCTCAACAATTCCAGCATTCTCTTCCCTTCCAGCCTAAGACTATAAACCTCAAAGCTAGTGAGAAAAATTCAAACTATAGCAAAGAAAATTCATTCAAAATCTCTATCTTGACTTCAAGCAGGGCAATTACTAAGCAATTGAAACATAAGAGTAACTGCCCAAATGACAAATTCAGCAGTAAACCAAAGTTAAAACATTTTCACCGTCCATGTTAATCGGCATAATAACGAAACAGGCCCAATTGCTTAAAGAAAAATCAGTAGTACGTTTCTTTTGCCAGAATTCCATGCAAGAACTGTGAACAGTTCTGAAGACATTGCTTTCAGGAGCATAAAGAGAACCCAAGTCATATATATATATATATATGATTCACCAGAAGGAAGAAACCCACATTAATGAAATACTAACATGACAAAGAAACAAGGAACAAAATGACACCAATGCCAGGATTCAATGCAAGAAGTCAAGAAAATGGAGGGGGTTCCAGACCTTGGTATCCTGCAGCCCTTCGGCTGCCACCGGAGTTTCATGTAGTTCAAATCGGCACGACCATTGCCGAAGCAGTCGAAGGCATTGTCGACGAATGGACATGTCGCCGGCGGGTAACTCGGGCTCAAGTCATCTGCTACCCATCTCCCATCAAAGAGATCACAAGAGGCCAAGTCCCCATGCCCACCCTCCACCCAACTCCCTATGCTCCAGTTCTTGTTCTTGAGGAGGTTAGGGTCTTGAATGACGCCGGAGTGATTATTGGGAGCAGTAGTGCAATGGGTGTTGAGGGAAGTGGCAGAAGGGAGGAAAGTGGGAGAAGAATTAAGGTCTTTGGTGGCATTCTTGCCATTCTCACAGGTGTTAGAAGGAATAAAAGGTGGCGAACCTGCTGCGTCGGTGAGGACTCGGGGGCTTAACATCAAAGACTGAGGGTTGCGGCCGAGGAAGATGATGAAGGAGAAGAGAGCTAACAGTAGGCAGGATGTGAAGCAGGTTGCGATCCCAAACATGAAGGACTGGAAAAGAGGCTTGGGGACGTCTTTCAAGAGATTCTTGGAAGATGCCATGAGAAAGAGAGAGAGAGATCTTCTTCTTGATGTGTTATGAAGTTTGCCTCAAGGGAATTCTTGGCTTGCCCTGGCCGTTAAGGGAATTCTTGGCTTGCCCTGGCCGTTGGTGCTTCATTTGTCCTGCATCAGATTTAAAGGCTGTATTAACGACGTATATTAACACATGATTGGTCACTGCATTGGATGATATGAGAAACGAGAATTTGATGACAAAAAGAACAAATGGGAAAACCAGAAAACTTTTGGTAAAAACAATGTAATATAGTAATATTATATTACTACTATCTTGGATTTGTGTGGTGACTTAAGACCTTGACAAAAGAATGTCCTTTAATTACATCATAATCAATTACTGAAAATGTCTTTTACCTGCCAAAAAAAATTAGTGAGAATGTCAAATGGTTTCAAATTACTAGATGGATGGTTCTCCATGAGTTCTACAAGAAAAATTATACTCTCATGACCATCATTTTTATTATTATGGATAAGAGCTCGATCCGACACGTGAAGTATTATCCTCTAACCCATAGGTCTCATGATTTCATTCTTATTATTATGGACAAGGGCTTGGTCGACACGTGAGGTATTATTCTCTGATCCGTGGGCCTTATGATTTTGTCCTTCAAAAAATACTTCACATAAAAAAGATAATCCCTTTCTTATAAGGACGAGTCCTCCGAGGAGTTCTATAGTCAGTCGAGGCGGACCCCGACCCCTATTTGTGGCATCATTATTGTGGACAAAAGTTCGATCCGACACGTGAGGTATTGTCTTCTGACTCATAGGTCTCACGATTTTATCTTTCAAAAAGTTTCTCATATAGGAAAGATGATCTCTTTTGTATAAACACGAATCCTCCTTGACTCATAATCGATGTGAGACTATTGATGCCTTTCATATTATTAGAACCACAGCACTTATCATTATCAAATTTTTCTTGAATAGTATGCTTCTTAAAAATAATTTTTTTTATTTAATAACAGCAAAATTTATACATCAAGAAAGAAGCTCAGGATATTATCATAATTACAAATGTCATTGAATTGCAATGTACCTGGGGATAGTTTTTTGTAATCATCCATGTAATCATGTTACATACCAACGTTTAGTGTGACTAGAATAGTAGCTGTCACTTTGTTTAACCTTCATTTTTTTTGTTTGCCTTTTTTTTCTTTTTTGGGTAACCACTTGTATTTTTTTCTTTAGACTAAACAAGAGGCTTTGTTTGAGTTGACTTAAAAGTCCTGCAAAAAAAGATTTGAGAAGAAAATATGAGACATTCTAATTTTATGTTTAATTAAAGTTATGAGAGGATGGACGGATGGATGTGATTAGAAAAATAAATAGTTCCATCCACTGTTTGATTTAAAAAATTATACAAAGGATAGATAAAAAGAAAGGATTGCCCATTCATCTTGGCCTACTAATTTGGGAGGATGCAAAGAAGGATGGATAAAGCATGAAAAGATTGATTTCTATATTGATAAAATTATTTTTTATTAATTTTTTAACAAAACTATAATACTTCTTCATTTTTTCATTCATATTAATTATATATATATATTATTAATCATATACTATTAAAATTTATTACTAATTATTTTAATTTTAATATATAATTTTCATAATTTTAATTAAATAACTAAAATTATTTTTTATTTTCTATTTATATTTACTATTTTTTAATTAACTATTTGTATAACATTAATTAACTATTTAAATTAAATTATAAATTAACTAGCTATTTATATAATTAATATATAATTAATTTATTAATAACTAATTTATAAAATTATTTATTAAATTGAATAAAATTAAATACTTATATAATTTTTTATGTAATTATAAGTTTATATATTACTTCTTTAATATAAATAAGTATTATATAATGTTGATAATAATATTTTCTTCTTAAAGGATATTTCAATAAAGATGTTATATAAATATCATTCATTGTTCCTTTCATTCTTTTTATAACAAACAGAGGAGGAAATCATTTCCATCCATCTATCCATGTTTCATCAAACATGTAAGAGAATGGATGGATTTCCATCCATCTTTCTGATCTTCCGTCTATTCTTTTCTTCATCCATCTATCCTCTTTCATCCATTCTCTCTCACATCCATTCTTCCTCTTCTATATATTTTTTCTTCATTCCACATTCGTACCAAATAGAGAGTAAAGGGATTTTCTTATAGTGGTGGCAAGAATTGATCTAGCCCAAAAGCTTGGCCCTACATGACCTTGTTTGGGCTAGGTCTAGGTCGGGTGTTATTTAGCTGGGGTTTGGATTCTAGGACCTTTTGACCTTTATATGAGCCATATATAGATTAGCACTTTGATGCAACTCGAATTATTAAGGTAGAGTTTTATCCAGATTGGAATAATTTATATCTCATTGGATCATGAACCTGGACAAAAAATTTCTAATAATTTATAATACTAGTTACCTTTTTTATCACCTTGAAGTTGAATGATCAAGAATAGGATGGCAATTTATGAATGATCTATTTTAAGCATGTTTGGATTTGATATAAATATATGTGGATCATAAATAGATCAAATCATCTATTTATTAAATTAGTCATATTTAGATTTAAACCTTGGACCCATTAAATCCATTTTGACCCATGTAATAATTGGGCATGATGATCTATTTAATCTATTTAAAATTTATTTAATTTATTTATAACTTGCTTAACCTATTTCTAACCTGTTTAACCAATCCACTTAATTTGTTTAATCTATTCTTTGATCTGTTTAGTAAATAGGTTATATGAATTGGATCAAATTACTTATTTATAGGTCTAGTTAAGATATAAATTTTTATCTATTTAATAAACAAATCGGGTTCGAGTTGATGAATTTTTGATCCGAGCATCATTTGAATTGACCCATATATGATCCGACCCAATTCAATTGCCACCCTTAATCTAGAATTATGAGAATTAGGTTAGACATCAGATTGGGTTGATAAATGATTGAGCTTTGAAAAATAGACTAGATTAGGGTTCGAATGGTTTGCGTAGGTTCGTAGGCTTCAACCTATATGTGGATGGTTATGCGTTCGGGAGTCTTGACCTAGTATTAAGATAGGTTAAGTCCGGCCAAAGTTTTGAACATTATGTCTACCTGACCAGAGCCATTGCCACCTCTGCTGCATTGTTCACATCCCTTGCAAAAATAAAATAAGTGATGCTTTCTAATGTTCGAATAAATGGCCAACATATTCCACATAGTTGTGAGGTTAGCTTGTTTTATGTTCAAATAAATGGCCATTGCTAACTGCATTGTTTCGTGGACATGCCTTGCACGATTTTTCAGATTTACCATGCAAGAATATAATAATTGTTCCCAACAACCAGTGATTTTATTTTTCACACTAGTCTTATAGAAGGGATAGACCACGCTGGTTCACAATTCAATCTTAGCAAAGACTTAGCGGTGTGTACATTCTTTTTAACATTAGCCCCTTAAAGATCTTAATCTTGTCAGAAATGCAAATGAGAAGTGCATAAAAATTAAAGTTTGAGCATGTGAAAAACCTATGGAAAATGGATAGAAGATCAGGAGAAGTAATCACCGCCAAAGTTTCTTTATCACATTTTTAGGGGTAATGTTGCATATCTCAACCTTAGTGCATGCAATGTGGCTCAAGGGAACTGGTGATAGGGTACATAGTGGGGTTGTTGTACATAGTACCAAACCCCTTTAAGCCTGATATTTGGAGCGTTTTCTTTTGCCACCAGGTTGGCAAAAGCACTAGTGTAATAATTAGAGTCACATAAAAGGGGGATCCTACTTCAATATCCAAAATGCTAAAATATTAAATCTGTAAAGGTAATATTCGCCAGAAAATGTTTGAGAAAAAAAAAAAAAAGGAATACAGAGGGTGTGTCTCTTCAAAACAATAATTCAAATCTAGGGTGCAGTTGAAACGAGAGGGTTTTCATTATAATAATAAGAAGCTATATCTTCACTAGTATTGGTTTCCGTTTATTTTCAACTTTCCATATATTTTGAAAATACTTGGTGTTGCAGTCAACTCCCCATTGCCTATCATCGAGAACCAACACCTGTGAGACAACATCCGCACTGACTGGATTTGTATCCAATGGAGACCCTCCGATACTTAAGTTAGAGAGAGAAGTTGGTGAACAGTAGATATCAATATTCAGAATAGCAGAGTTTTGATCAGAAATGGCTTACCAGTCTTATTTTTCTTACCCTCTTTTATAGACAAAATTCTTGTAACCGTCGGATGTGGTCCCGTATTTTATGGCGCTAAATCATCGGGCCATAATTACATAGTGGGTCATTAATTTTTCAATTATGGTGCCGTGATGTGCGGCCAGTAATCGTTCATGATGGTTAAAGCATATTGAGCAGATTAGCCGACTGTATGTCGGTAGTAGGCACGATCGTGAGTTGGTGATTCTGCTGTATCATCAGTCATCGACTGTAAGTCGGTGACATTTGTTCAATCGGTTGATGAAGAGTTGGAGTCGTCAGTTTGGCAGATGCTCCGTCGAAGTTGTGCATTTCGATCGGTTGGCTATTATCGAGTCGGAGTCGATCAGTCGGAGTCATACGTTCGATCGGTCGGCTATTGCCGAGTCGAGATCATGAAGATCAAAGTCGGGGTCGGTGGGTTTATCCCAACAGTTGCCCCCCACTCTCAAGTCTTAAGTAATCCAACATGTAAATTATCACGTGGTTTATCACATTAGACGAAAAGAGTTCTATCACATCGAGCTCCGATTTTAACGATATTTTCTTCAAGATACGGATGATCGGTTATTTTATCATATTGACAGGTACAGTCATTAGTTATACTGATCGAACGATTCGATATCAGTTGTTAGTGTCAGACGTCGTTTCGGAAAGTCGATTTGGCATCAAATAATATGATTCTGACAAGTAGATCTGTTTTACATATCCGGATATTATTGGGTCGGAATTGTTCATACGGATAGGGGTGACGTGGTTTAATCTGAAATAGGTGCATCGAACCATCCAACCAATAATCAGTCCAGATATTGCCACATGTCGTCATCTGGTGGATCTTCAATTTGACCACTGTCATCACGACCGTTGAGAGATCCTATATATATATATGGTCGCTCTCAGCCAAATTTTTATTTTTCACTGTCTTTGGCGGTGCTGGAACTCTGTCGGGTTGTTGCTTCAACGCCCAAGGTTATCGCTCCCAGCTTTCAGATCAATTTTATCTTTCTTTCGAGTCATTTCTTCTTTCTTCTAAAGTCTTCTATCTTCTTTAGAGTAATTCTCATGGCTAGGGCTTCTCCTTCTCGGGAAGATCGATCGAAGAATCCAACTGATGAGTCCCAGTCGAGTCCAGATGTGGAGTCCTCTTCACTTTCGGGATCGAATATCAAACGGCTTCGGGAGTAGTTTTGTATCTCGGAGCAGTTTCAACTTTTCGCCCCTAGAGCCAATGGTCGGGTGAATAACCTACCTTCGGATCAGGTGGCCTTCTATGTCGAAGATCTTCGAGCGGATCTTCGATTTTCAATTCTGAAGTTTGTCTGAAATATTTTGGATTATTACGGACTTTGTCCGACTCAGTTGTCACCGAACTCGGTCCGGCTGATAATTAGCTTTGCTTTGCTATATCGGATGTTGCCGATTATGCCCCGTCTTTCTCTTTTTCGAGCCTTCTTTATCCTCCGACCTCATCCGAAGGCCCAAGAGTGGTGGTTCTTCAACTTCTGAAAAGATCTTTCCTTTATCACTGATCTTCCATCGTCCATTCATGGATGGAAAAATTAGTTTTTCTTTGCTTCTTCTTCGTTTCCTTGGGGTTTTCCTTCTCGTTGGGACAATCTTCGTACTGGCCCAACGACAACAGTCGGGTAGAGGTCGACGATCAGGAGGACTTTCACCGGCTGAAGGACATGTCGGTGCCGAAGCAGAAAGAGTTTGTAACCGAATAGGCCCTTTATGACACCGGTCTTAGTTCGATTTCTCATCTAGGTATAGTATAGCTGGTCAGTTGTTTCTGATTTTTCTTTTACTTGCTGAATTGTACTGATCTCTATTGTACTTGCAGCCATGCAGCAAAAGGTGCGGGTGTCGAGTACCGATATTTGTCAGCACATTGCCAAGAAGAGGGTAGTATCTGAAGTCAGGCCTTCACGACCGTCGAAGAGGCATCGAGCATCAGCTTCAGTCGGTGCTTCTACGTCGGCAGTGAAACCTGATACCCCATGGATATGGGTTCCTGAATCTGTTCTGGCATTGTCGGCTCCGACAGTGCTCCCTGCTGCACCGTCTGAGGAGAGGACGACAAGGGGGGCTACCGAAACAACATCGGTAGTCCCGCAACTTGAGGAGGTTCGGGCTGAGGCAAGAGAGCCTGAACAATCAACGGCTGTGCCAGTTGCTCCTTCAGTCGGGGCACAGTCAAGCTCAAGGTTCCCCTCGCTTTCATACGTGGGGCCGTCGATAACAGACCGGGGGAAAGCACCAGTGGTGTCGGCGGATGATGCATTATCGGAGGGTCACGCGGTGCACTTCGACCTCTAAATGCCCGTCGATGAATTGACCTTGGCTAATTCTGTACTAGCCAAGCGACTGTGCCAGGCGACTCTCCTTCCGGCCGATCGAGAGTGTCGGAGGAAACGGTCGGTGGTTGAAATATTTTTAACCTTTTATCCGACCATCATCGGGGTAAGTCTCTTTGATAAACTTTCTTTCTTCTTTTCTTTTCTCTTCTTCTGACTTTTGCTTTCGGCGCCAGTCAGAAGCTCCTTTATCTGCGTGCATGTATTTGTATGCATGCTCTAGAAGTTTAGCATAAGTCCGAGGGAGAGTTTTGTCCAAAGAATATATAAATCAAGATCTCCTCAGATCTCTTTTCATGGTTGAGATAGTCATATTTTTATTGAGATCTTTGACCTCAAGCGTGGTTGCATTAAAGCGAGCTACGAAATCCCAAAGTGTTTCAATCTCTTCTTGTTTAATCGAGAAGAAATTATCAGAAGTGCGTGGCAGCCTTCGACTGATGCTAAAGTGAGCTACGAAAGAATGTTCTAACTGTCCAAAAAAATATATGCTTCCCGGCTGAAGCTCGGAGTACCAGGCTCGAGCAGCTTTCCGAAGAGTTGCCGAAAAATCGAGATGGGATCGGTTGGTCCAAGATGTGCCGAGAAAGCGGCTGGACGGTGTGGAAGTCGCAGTCGTTGGAGGACTTCCGACCTTCCACTTGAAGCTGAGTAAGTTGGCGATTGATCTTTTGAAATTTACATTCGTAATCATCAAGTCACCGTTGGAAAACTCCAGGGGTAGAACCCCCGATGAGTTAGAGGAGAAAGCAGACGGTGTTTGCGGTCACTTTTCCTTCCTTGCTCGATCCAATTGAGAAGGAGAGAGACGCCGTGAATGGTGGGTGGCATGTCGAGAGTGCCGCGAGTACCACTACTCATCCTGATGAGAGAGCCGAGATGGTTGCTCTGGTGAAGGAGATTGTGATCGCCATGGATGACGGCGGCTGTGCCTGGATGGCACCGATTGTGCCACCGGTTACTCCGTCGGTGGCTGTGGTGGCTGAGTCTGCTGCTGCTGGAGGCTTCTAACCACCTTTGTAAGAACAGTCATCTGCTGCACAAATGCAGCGATCTGGACATCCGTGGTGACCACTGGACGTGAGGAATTAGGCTCTGCTTCTGAAAGAGGGGGAGGAAGCTCTTCCCGACAGAAAAAGTGTCTCACCGATCCGGTTGCAGTCGAATGTTGGGCTCTAGTTTTCGTCAAAGTGAATATTGTCTCTCTTCTTTCCTACCTGGTGCGTCAATCTGTTGCGGCCAACTCTCCGTCGTCTGTGATCGGAAACGAACACCTGCAAGACAACGTCCGCACTGACGGATTTGTGTCCGACGGGGACCCTCCGATACTTAAGTTAGAGAGGAAAGTTGGTGAATAGTAAATGTCAATATTCAGAGTAGCAGAGTTTTGGCCAAAAGTGGCTTACCAGCTCTGTTTTTTTTACCTCCTTTTATAGACAAGGTTCTTGTAACCGTCGGATGTAGTCCCTTGTTTTATGACGCTAAATCATCGGGCCATAATCACGTAGTAGATCATTAATTTTTTAATTATGGCACTGTGATGTGCGGTCGGTAACCGTTCGTGACGGTTAAAGCATATTGAGCAGATTAGCCGACTGTATGTTGGTAGTAGGCACGGTCATGAGTTGGTGATTCTGCTGTATCATCGGTCATCGATCATAAGTCGATGATATTTGTTCAATCGATTGATGAAGAGTCGGAGTCATCAGTTCGGTAGATGCTCCGTCGAAATTGTGCGTTCGGTCGATCGGCTATTGTCGAGTTGAGATCGTGGAGACCAAAGTCAGGGTCGATGGGTTTACCCCAACACCTGGTATTTTCCAATTTCATGGAAATCAAACTAGGTTGTGAATCCATGCACTAGTCGTGTAAGCACTTTTTGCTCTCACTTGACATTTTATGTAATACTTTACTCACATATACACATATATGCATTTGTGAAATATCTTTATACATTGCTACAAATATAATATAAATTGTATTAAAATTTATCCATGTTAAAAGCTGGTCGGTCCAAGCTTGGCTAGAGGAATGACTCGGCCCACCACCACCGAGCCTGATCATTCCAAGCAGGGCTCGTCAAATTGCACCTAAAGCCAATGACAACAGCCATGGGGCCTTGCTCAGCCTCCTGTACTCTAATCAAAAGTTGCTCTTCATAATAATAATTACAACAGAGGAACTGCTATAACAAGCCTTCTCCAAGCCACTTAACACTTCCCTAAATCTAAAACTCCTAAATTCCGTGATTCTAACTTGTTGCAAACCAATTATAAACCCTAACAGGCCAGTCTATGGTACTTGTCTGTCATCGAAGCTACCAATTTTTCTGAAGACCGATAGCATGCTGACATGAAGGGCAGATAGTTAGCATCGTCGGTTGCATGAAGTGATAAACATTTTGGATTGGAGATTCGAAAGATTTGAGCTCCTGAATCTCCTTATGGAGCCTTCGGTTCTCTTCGGTTAGATACTCACGCCATTGTTTCAAGTATTCATAGTCCACCTCAGTCTGCTTGAGCTTTGTTCTGAATCGGAGGCAGCATGACAATAGAGAAACTGAGTGACTAGATGATTAAGAAGTTAAAATTTTAAGACAACGATTAGATTATGATCAACACAGCAGCAGAGCGCAATACGATACCGGGCTCTTCGGTTTTGAAACCACACTTCTACTTGCCGAGGCCGGAGATTTAGCCTCCTAGCTATTGCAAGCTTTTGTTTCTGCAATCATGAAATCCTGTCAGCTTTCAAGATAACTAGGTGACAATTTGAAAGTGCACTTACATGATCATGCTGGTGTATCATATGTAACATTCTGGATTTTAGTCAGAAAGTCTGAAGGGATGATTTGGATGAATGACAACCGCTACTACCACAATTAGCCTTGCTTATTAAGCATAATGATTAAGCGTATGACTCTACTTTTCTAACGGGTCAGAAGTTAAAATGTAACATGGATCCTGGCTGGCCCTTCAGGTATTGCTCTGTAAAATGATTGCCTTAAGAGTAGCCTTCCTGTTGAGTGAGACAAGAAAACTTGTCAATATCTGTTAGTTATTTGAAGTCATGGAACTGGGGAACAACCTTGCTTGACCTTCCAAAGTATGGGGTGAACAAAATGGTAGAGGGTGAGATTAATATAGCAAAATCTGCTATCTATAGGACTTGAATTAAAGACACAGCCAAATCCAATCTTTGATAAAAGCAATCTAAGGATAGATATTTGTGAGGATATCATGTTATGTAAGTACCATGTTATCATAATATGGCAACAATAGCATGATCTTTCAACTGACATAACCAACTCATATGCGATACCTTCTGCATTTTATTAATTATCATAGTTCTCTCCAGATATCTGAAGATTGGGGGAGGTGGAGATTGGGGGTGAAAGAGAGATGTGAACATGCCTGATCCAGGGAGAGGAAAGAAGCACCAACTAGTGAATACCAGAAAGAAGATTTTTGTTATATATTTCGGAAGGACATCCAAGAAACTCATTTCTCTGCTCATGAAACGAATCCCATGGGTTAGCCCATTTATTCTCAATAAAAGGAAAATCAAGGAAAAAGAGATCAGAAATGTTTTCAAACTTCCAATCCAATCTCCAAACTAAACCAACAAAACAGGGGAAAAATAAGGGGGGGAGGAGGAGGAGGAAGAAGAAGAAGAAGAAGAAGAGCCAAATGAAGTTGCAGAATATATAGTATTTTCTAATGCATATCTCAATGAAACCAACCGGATTGAGGGTGGTGTGCTCCTTAAACCTCTCTTCCAGATAAGAAGACTGTTCTTTGGATAGCCTTAGCTTCTTTCCACCTTTGCCTCCCTCACCTTTACCACCATTACGACATTGCTCGAAACCTCTCTCTGCAGTCATGCTGTGAGAAGTTGAAGATGAGGGCTTCATATCATCACAAGTATCATCTGCATCTCTAGTGGCCTCCTTCACATTGAGGCCTCGTCGAGATTTGGCTTCATCAATATTCCCTTCTTCATTTATATCCAAAAACAAACAAAGAATCATCTCTCAGCAAGTATCAGAAAGCAGTATACTCGATCTTTTCTTCGATATTACAAGCTTAATATATGAAAGTAGATACCTACCTAAGTCGGTCTCGGCAAGCCATGAGATCTTCAATTCGAGTTGGAGGGAGGGGTGGATCATCAGTGCCCCTCCATCTTTGTCCATCAAGTTAGGCTCTTGCCTGCTGGCCCTGCTTTGTTTACTACTGCTACAGTCACCATTACAGGCCGACGAAGCTACCTCCATAACTCAAAATCTCATATGAAGACACAAGGAAATGAGTAGGAACGGAATTTTATATAGAAGTGGGGAGTATCTGGTGGTGAGGGATGGGACTCAGATGGCGATAGGCATGAGTGCAAGACTGCAAGTTCAAGGAGGGGCACGACTAGGAAAGTGATGAGAAAATTCCCACCTTGTCTTCATCACAAAGGGTCCTTTACATTGCTACAAGCAAAGGAAAGAGATGGCATTGATTGCTTTCATACTACCACTCTTCCAATAATTTGCCTGGGCACCAGCTGCCCCTTAAGGCTCTTAGGATCTCACTTTTCAATTTTCTTTTTTTTTTTTTTTTCTTTTTCTAAATTGGGTTAACACTTTCAAGCTTCAGGCGTAAGTCATGTTTGCCCGTGCTGGCTTGTTGGTCCTACCATATCTAAGCTAAGCCTCACTGCGCACAGAAGTATGCCACATGTATAAGAAACTTGAAGCAGTAGGAATTTTATATTCAGCAACTTCTTGTGTTCCAACTCATGTAAATTGTGTGAGGAGGCAATTATTGACCATGTGAGTGCCAATTTCGGAGACCAAGCATATATGTCCGTGATTGTACTTGCACCTTTATTTGAGGGCCATGCAGTAGGTCGTAGACCATGGATCTAGCTACTTCATGAGATAGCATTAGAATACTGAAATCATATGCATGCGTTTATGACGTGTTTATGTCCCAAAATTATGTGATATCAAAAGGTAGGTGTCAAAGTAGACACTTACCATTTTATGAAGTACAAATTATCTTGGAGGTATGTGTGTTTTAATGCCCTCTGGCTATGGAGTCGCAATAAGATAGATAAAATTAATGAAGAATCATATGTGAAAATACACATGTGCAACGAAGGTTAGGGGATGCCCACATGAATCAGACTTGGAAATACATCATGGTGGTAGAAGAAGAATGAATATTGAAGAAGATCGTGAATTTAAAATTTATAATGCAACACCAACCTCTTAAAGGGTTAAATTGGGCAAAAATTCATCATTTGAGCTATAATATAAATCAGTCAAATCGAAAATTTTCTTTTTAAATAAGATTTTCATCATACATAACTACTAATCTGAGAAGAATTAGATAGAGTGACAGAAGGTAAAATTCATATAAAAGTCATGATTTATCTTATTTTTAAAATTTTAAATTTTTGAGTTTATTTTTATTAGTTATATTTATTTTAGGAAAGTGAATTTTATTAGAACTAGAAGAGAAATTTGATCCAAATTATGCAAAGATGGACTTTAATATTATAAATAGAGGATATATACTTTAATTTTTAGATCATCAATTGAATCATCAATTGATCAATAAAAGAAAATAGAACCTATACTTTGGCTAATTTTCACCTTTTACTTTCTTTTTTTTTTTTTTTGAGAGAGTTCATGCATCATCATATATTTGAATTTAGACCGCTAAAAAGGTATTAGAAAAGAAGATTTCTCTCTTTATTCATCTATCTATCTATATATGTGTGCATGCATTTATTTACATATGTATGTGTGTGTACATGTGTGAATGTATATATATGTTTTCTGTGTAAGATATCAACTATCCATCAAACTTCCTCTTTCAAGGAACATTGATGCTCTCTTGTCTTAAGCAACCCTCTAGAAACTTCTTTTATCTCCCATATTAGTCATCGTCATTTACCAACTTCATGCAAATATCCATCAAATGCCCCTCTTTTAACTCCACGGGATGCAATTCCCTATTGGATTTTTAACATACATAGCATTACATATATATCATAACTTTTAATTTTGGTTTACATATTATTTTTCGTCTTGTACAAGCATAAGTATCTATTGCAGACAAGGGCCTCACGGTTTTGCCCTAGCATTACATATATAGGTATTATCCGTTTAGCCCATGAGTCTCATGATTTTGTCCTTTAAAAGATGCCTCATGTGAGAAGAATTTTTTCTTCCTTATAAGCGTGAGTCCTTTTTGACACACAACCGATGTGGAACTATTGGTGCCCTCCACATTATTAAAATCATAATAGTATCTATGCAAGATAAGCGAAATAGATATATTTTTATAATTTTAAGTTATTCACAAACGAATGGTTAGATGATATCTCAAAATCAATATCAAAAGTTGGAAAATGTACCCAGCGTGCCTTAACTCTAGCCAACAGACTTCATCTGATTTACTTATGTTAGCTTTAAAGTATGTTGGTGAAATATCTCTCTTTAGACTGAATTTTATTTTGATTTTGATAATTTATTTTTATTATTTGGTTTTGGTGGAGATACATAAGTATCCTATTTTTCTTGTTTTACCATCCGTTTTTAATAATAACCAATTAGTATATGAGGGTTAATTTGTTTAGTTCATTTCTATTACAATGCCCAAACAATGTAATCGGATGACTTTTGCCGACCTCCCAACTCAAAACTCTTACATTATGTTTGGTTCACCAGAACAAGAATCAGAATGGAATGAAAATTTTAGCTTTAGCTTCATTCCAATGTTCGGTACTGCAATATCTCTTTGGAATCACAATTCCTTCAATTAAAAGAAAGGTGATCCACTTTTAAATAGGAACAGCTATGCTCACGAGGATGAGAATGGATAATGTTTTTTAAAAAAATGAATTTATTGGTAATATTTATCATATAAAATAGCAACAAATATTAGATTTAAATTAACTATCAATAATTATAGTACACAATAATGTACAAACATAGTTATAATATTTAATTAACAATTATTATTGCATTAAAAATAATAGAAAATACCAAGCAGCATGCATGCATTATGTTGTTGTATCATAGTTTGTTATGCATAATACTAACAAATGAGCATTACATGATGCATGTTACATGAAGGAATTTATAAAATGGAGATATAAATTATCAAAAAATAATTTTGGATATGGAACAAAAATATATTGGCTAAATATTTGAATGTCAATTAACATGATATATTAAAATAAAATATAAAATAAAAAGTACTAGAATATCCCATGAAAATGTCAAAAATATAAACTAACATATAAAATATTGTCATTAGAAATTAGAAAATATGAATGAAGTAGGAATAAAAGTGTAACAAAATATGAATAAATAACTAAAATTGAAAAATTTTAAATATATTACATATGAATCACTTTAATCAAAGAAAATATGAAAAATGAATAAAAATAAAGATATTAAGTAAAAAATGTAGTAAAACATACTAAACAAGATAAACAGAAACAATATACAATTGATAATACTCTAATATATAACTAGCTAAATTAAGTATTATAATTGAATTGGTTTTCCTTTTTCGTTCATTTCTTCATCATACCCAAACAATACTGGAATAGGAATTCTAGTTCCCATTCTATCTTCCATCCCCATCCCACTCCATTTTCCATCCCGGTTCTTTGGATTCTTAGGAACCAAATGTAGCATTAGGGTGTATTTGGTGTAGCTTCGTCTTTATCTTGCAAGGAGAAGCCAAGCCAAGTTATATAGCTTCTCCGAAAAGTATTTTTTAGAAGTTTCTTTTTACGGAAGCACTTTTCATACAAGACTATAAACTATTTGTATTTTTTGAGAAATGCTTGTTTTGCTTAAAAATCAAGAAAATATTTTATATAATACCAAACATGCTTTAGAAAGCAAAGGAATCAGCCTTTCTTCATTTGATCACCAAGATTGGGACATGTAGAATAAACATATCAGAACTCGCAATATATCCTAACCTATTTGTTGATATAATTCTATGAGAGAATAGCCCCAAAAAAAGGTATCAATCTGCTATGACCATACTTTGTGGAAAAGAGAACATGTTACAGCCATGCAAAATTGTTACAGCCATGCAAAATTGAGTAAGATCTCTGAAATTTTCAGTTTTTATGTCTTCTTTTTCTATCTGATCGACACACACATCAAGGGGCAAAAAAAACCAAAAATTGACAAGATAATGGACTCTTCAAAATTCTCATATGAAATTAAGTGAACTTGGGTACAGAAGGAACTGAAATTCGATGAGTTTGCTCCTGTAAGAATATTTCTCCTGCAGGTCATTGCTTCTTTTTTTTTTTTTTTTTCCTAGAGTTTATTTTAGAGAGAGAGGGAGATTAAGCCACCCAAATTTATTCAATACAGATATAGTTTACAGATTGAAAAAAAGGGAGGAGATAAGATGAATTGAGAAGTATTCAGTTTTAATGCAGTCAAACACGAGAGAATAGATAATTAAAAAGTAGTTCAGCATTGTGGTGGAATCCAACAATATTTGGAGTTGATATCTATCTATGATGCATGCCCAAGAAGCTGCAAACAAATCATCTTATAGTCAATTCTGCATCTGAAAAGAAAAACAAAAGTAAGTTGTGATGGGCTTTCTTGGATAAATTATATCCAGCAATCCTCCATCTAGTATTTAGTTATTTGAAAGTATATGTGGAAGCTCTTTCACTTCAGCCATAGCTCTCCAAAAACAAAAATTCTTGAATTTTGTTCCTTCCAACATTTCCAAACATGAACGCAATCAATGAGTAATATTGGCTAAGCAAACTCAGAAAAATTCCTTCGCCTCCGGTCAAAGCAAAGTGACCCAAAACAGCCTTCCAACTGGTTGAAGAATAGGAGCAAACACCTCACATTTTTTCAAAGTTTTTGGCTTTTTACTAGAGTTCTTTACAACAGGGGGGGGGGAAAGGAACACCAAAAAAGCTGTTATTGTTGAATGAAAAAAAGGATGCAAGAAAAGTACTGCGACTTGAAGGAACCAAGATTCCGAGACAATCTCACAGCTATGGCTTCTTTTTCTCTTTTGACCTTTAAATTGCTTAAAGTTTGTCGTCCTTCATTTCCCTCTTTCTTGTACTAAAGGTAAGAAAAAAGCCCCCCATAATTGATTCTTACTGCTCCCTTTCTGTGATTTCAAACCCCACTTGATTATGTTCAGTGGCCTTTTCCTTTTTATC
Organism: Elaeis guineensis; assembly: GCF_000442705.2. NCBI lineage: Eukaryota > Viridiplantae > Streptophyta > Magnoliopsida > Arecales > Arecaceae > Elaeis > Elaeis guineensis. Next base: position 9,715,684 of record NC_025996.2, on the reverse strand, counting down.
CCACCCTTTATGCTTGATGAACAAGATGCGAACATAAAATACAAAACAACCCATTTAGATTTCCATCTGCCTGTTTTTTTTTTTTTTTTTGGTGAAATTTCCCTCTACCTTTGAAATAAATATGCTGATACTTATCCCTCAAAGGAGAGACTTCTTTGATGCCAACCCACAAAAAATTGACACAACAAATTGATGATGACAACTACCCCTGGATGGAGTGTCCTAGCAGATTCGAGGTCTAGACGCCAGAATTTCCTACATTTACAACTATATAAAATAAATAAATAATCAAAAAAAAAAAGGAAAAAGAAAAAATATTTTTTTATTATTGGTATTGCTTCTAGGTATTCAGGGATCCAACCACACCATTGGGGGTGATAATTAAGTCGGATCGGACAACATATGCTTTGGATCGAATACATGATATGTTAAAAGTCCATAGATCCGAACTCATTCTCTTTATTAAATAGATAAAAAAAAAAGATCGACACTCAAGTCTGGCCAAAATTTTATTAAATAGATAATCTAATTCAATTTACAGTGGCTGAAATAAGTTCAAGGAGTTAAACGGTTAAATATTGTCACCTTTACCCACTACTTTATTCTTCATTAGGCTGTGTTTGGCTGCATATGATCGAGCAATTAGCATACAAGTCTGGGCGCCACAAATAGTTTGTGAGTCGTTTTTTTTTGCTGTAAATGCTTAGTACAGCAAAAGCTGTATTCCGGCTGCAAAGCAATTCTCCTCCATAGGGATTCGGGGCTGACTAAAGCTATGGTTGAGTCATTTTAGCTACAAAATTAACTATATTTGGACTTAATTAACCCAGCGAGGGTATTTCTACAAGACTTGGCCGGCATTGTCAGGCACTAGAGATGAACTACACAAGAACAAGAAAGTCACACAGTTACATGAGATGAATTTTTTTAATATAACCTTTTGAGAGAAAAAATTACATAATAATTGTGGGAGGTACGTACTGAGATTTTGGAAATACCTCCCAGTGTCCAAATCAGAACCTCCTCTTGGGTGTTGCAGATCTCTGGGTTCAGCGTTTTTTTTTTTTTTTTGTTGCTCTTGCATCATTACATATGCAAAGCCAATTATATGAAGTGAACTGTATGAATTGTAGTTTTATGGTTTTTGATAGATTGGTCCAGAATTTTCCTTATTTATGCAATCATTCCCCTTATTTTTATATTATATAGATACTTGCATAGTTCTTTTTTTCTTTAAATCTGTCCTTCTGCTGCTCTTCTTTGACTAAATACTGTTTAAGTTAACCTGGATTGCAGAAGGACAAAGTTGCCTTTATCTTAACAGTGGATGAGGAAGTTGCCTTTATCTTAACAGTGGATGAGGCTCTTACTCCGAACTGGGCCACTAAGACATCGATGGTGGAGGGGCACAGATCGAGGAATCGGTTAAGTTTGAGGACTATTAATAACATATCATAAAAAGAAAAAAACATTAATGTAATTAGAAGATCACATAAAAGTAGAATATTTCATTCTTATATAGTTAATGTAAGTGGTGCGGAAGCAATAAGTTATAAAATTTTAGGAAGTAAAATATTAACCTGAAAAGAAAGGACTTAATATACAAATATGGATTATTTTTTTTTTTTTTTTTGGGTGAAGTACATATGGATCACTTCAAAGACTAATCTTCAAAAAAAAATAAATAAATAAATAAATTTTATATAAAATATTCGGAGACCTAACTTATCCATCAAGTGGTTAAAAAAAAATATTATTTTATATTATTTAAATTATCTAATTTTTTGACTACTTGATGTATAGACTAAAAATTTTTAAATTAAATTATTTTTTATAAATAAATAATTTAGAGATAATCGATCACATCTAATGATTCAAATCATTGTTGTATAATTCTTATTTTTTAAACTAAATTTAATCAAATCTGAGCGAAGATGCTTAAATGTAACCAAGTCTATATAAATACACATCTCTTAGATTTTTGGAGAGTGAGACCAATTAAATACTATAATCACCAAGATCCAACTATTGGAGATACACCGGTCAGAAGCCGAACAATGTGTTACTATTTATTCATAGTATTATTTTATTAAGGTAATCGATGAAAATACTAAACAGCCTGTTGGTAATTAGAGTTCTATAACTATGGTTTCTTGAGCCTTGCAGCCGTCAAAATAACAAATTAAAGTTGATACAAAATCACAATATAAACGTGGAAGCCAGAAGTCTTCCGAATCCCTCTCTTTCTAACCTGCCCTTCTCGAAACTAGTCTGCGCTTATTACAAATTATTACATGACGGATCCGTCTTTTCCGATCTATTTCTTAATCAGCCTGTTAGTTAGTATCTACTGGTAATCTGGCGACCGTAACAGGCTATGTATTCCCACCCCTTGCTTTAAAACCTGCAAATCTGGTACTTCAGACCTCTGAAATCTCTGTAAATCTGCTTCCTCTCAACCTATCTTCTGCTAAACTATAACCCTATTGTACCTACTAGTATTCTTATGAATGCATTCTGAGTTAGGCTTTCCCCAACTCATTATCATCAAAAGAAAAAAAAAAAAAAGAAAAAGAAAAAAGAGAACTATTACATGACCAGCTGTGTGAAACAAGACCAAGCCTGGACAATAACCTCTTTTTTTTTTTCTTTTTTTGGAGGAAAAGCCAGGCGAACAACCTTGAAAAAAACAGGATTAACACTTCAATAGATTTTTCTTCAGATCTATCAAAATACAATTTTCTGCACTTCTCGGCCCCGGGGACAGAAGCAATTGAGCCTAGGCATACTTTAATATTCTCAAAAAGTCTAGCTAATTTTTTTGTTATAAAACTTCTCACCTGATGTATTGGATGCAAGCTCCAGCAGTTTCTCAATAAAAATGCATCAAATTCCATAATTGCATGCATGAAATTCTTATAATCCCCTTCACATTGCATGGCAAAGCTTCGTAAACAATTGCTAAAATCTGACAATTAAAGTATGTTAGTTCACAAGAAAAATTATTTGAAATATATTTTCCTTTGTCAATAAAAATATGTTCCTCTATCGCTGGACATTGCTATTCTTTGTTCTCACTGGATCCTTTCTCCGTTACTTACACATATAAAGAAGCTAATCAACCTACAGATGGCCTGTCCAAACTTCACAATGACTTGGGTGTTGGCTTGATTTCCTTTTTTTTTCCGCCCAACATCCGATCTTTAGTAATGGCTGATATGGCTGCTGTTTGTTTTTCTAGACTGTAACTTCTCCTCAGATTTTGTTTTATTGGGATGTTAGCCTCCTATGTATCAAAAAATATATATATATAATTAAATTCTATTTTTTTATTAAAATAATAAATTAAAATTAAAATAATTTGCTAGCAACCAGATATCGCTTTATCTCAGCCAAGTGTACGTTGGTTTGATATGCTCTTTGAATGATGAAAGGCATATGTGGGACCGAGGCACGTGATGGGCACGTGGCCATGGACATCGGCCCGCACGTCGCGGCGGTGAGACTTTGGCCGGGGATGATAGCGAGTGGACCCGGATGTACAGCCCAGCTCGTTGCCCATAGACAAAAGCGCCGCCCCAATTATCCCGAGATGCTGCTAGGATCAGCTGCTTGCTCCAAAACAGCTTCCCATGCTGCTTAATTTGGTGGTGCCTCCTGGCCCAGGTGCCAAGCAAGGTGCATGCATGTACGTTTTTCTTCGAACATCCCTACGCAAGCATGCCACCATCTATCTGAGATTGCCTCCAAGATTCAATGTCTCTTGCCATGACTCTCCTCTTGTTTGTTCATCCAATTATGTGTAAGAGAAACCGGTCTTTCTTCCACCAAGATTTGAGAAGTTAGTCTCTTTAAATATTAAACCAAAAATAAATCCTAATTTTTAAAAGTCAAGTTTCATCTTTTGAATTACTATGGAGTTGATAAATAAAGCTCCTCACTAAAAATAAGTTCTATTTTTTTAGAACTCTGATCTCATCCTTTCATTACTATGAAGTTGATAGATCAAAATCTTCACTTGGTTAGATCAAACGTTGAGGCTGCCATTGTCAAAAGCTTAAACAAATTAGAACTGTACCTGCATCTTGTCATTACCTTCTCTTTTCTTTGCTTTAGAATATGACCAACTCATCAACCAATTCATTAGCCATCTATGTTAGCCAACTAAGTCTCCATGCAGGCCGGTCCCCTTGCTATTATTTAAACAGCAGGCGGCAAAAGATCTAGTTGGCTAGCTGCAAGGGGGGTTATTGTATGGCCAAGATAGATGGAGATCGATGATAAAGGAAATAGAAAACAAGAAAGATGATGATGACATTATAGTCATCAAATAACAAAGTAATCACCCCAACGGACTAAAGTGCCTCTTTCAGCGCAAGAAAAGAATAAAATTGATTTTTTTTTTTATAAAATGGGATAAATAATTTCTTTATAAAAAAAATGGTAGACTACTCTTGGTTCAGGTGTCTATCAGAATCAAATATTTAAGAGAAAAACTCATTGTGAGCTCTCTCTCTCTCTCTCTTTAGAAGTGCAAGAAATAGGACTTGCTCAAGCAAACACACCCCCATATGGACATATTTTCATCCAGAACTTTTGGGCTTCATAAATTGGTGCATCTCCAGGATTTTTCCATGGTTTTATGGTGCAATTAGGTGGGTTTTCCTCCCTTTCTGTCCAAAATAATCACAGGAAGTGCACTCAATTATACTAGGACCGCCTTCCGCAACTTAAAAGGGACAAAAAAATTCTGGGTCACGACTATTCGCTGTCGATGATCACAGTCGACTCATTCAAATAATGCTCCTTTTTGGCCTGTCCTTTTACATCAACCACATGCATTTCACCACCCACCTAATTATATTACCTTTTAAGTTGATGCACATGCCTCCAATCAAAAAAAATTGATGCACATGCCCAACAATATTAACATTATTTCGCAATTGATCTCCCCTATCCTTAAAAAACATCCAATTAAGGTGGTCCGCTCGTGTTTAAACATCCCTGTTGTAATTGGCCTCGACCCAAGAAACAATGCCCTGCACCACATACCCCATGCCAGCAGTGCTGTGGTGCACTATGCTAATTAAAATTTTCATATCTATAGGCTCCATTCATCGTCCCGTAGGCTTTATGGATTTCATAGATTCTCACCTTCCTCATCTTGTCTTGGATTGTTCCTGTGATGTATTGCTGATGTGGTACACATGGTGCATGCCTGCAATCAAAAAAGTTGATGCACATGCCCAACAATGTTAACAGTGCTTCCCAATGGATCTTCTCAATCCTCAAACAGTATCCAAGGTGGTCCTCCCGTGTTTAAACATCCCCACCATACAATCGGCCTGGACCTAAGAAATAATGCCCTACACCACATGCACCATGCTAGCAATGCTACGCTGCACTATGCTCATTAAAATTTTCATTTCTGTAGGCTTCATTATCGTCCCGTAGGCTTTACGGATTTTGTACATTTTCGCCCTCCTTATCTCATCTTGGATTGCTTTTGTGGTACACTGCTGAGGTGGCGCATGTGGTATAGGATAGGGATACAGTTTTTCCTTTGTCTTGGGCCATAAAAACACCTTTCTGACTAGTTTTATCAAGCACAGTCGACCCACCACAGACCTCCAATAGAATCAACATTGGAGCTATATATCATGGTAATGCACGATATTATGATCGGAAAGGGACGTCCAAATTAGCCTTTTGAGCCTGGAAATATCATCAAGGATCAGGAGTGCCGTTCCACTAGCTCGAAGTTTTGACTTTTTGATGAAAAAATGGATTAAAACAGCGTAGCATTGCTGTGACCCGATGTAAAGATGGTTTGGCCAGGTGCAGGCTGCCTCCTTGCTGCGTCACCAACTTGCCTTCAAGTCTCCCAAATAAGTTTATGGGTAAATTTGGGTGCTTTTCATGGGTTGGTTCAGCCTGAGCACTAACAGCTACTCCACGTACAGAGCAGATGCAACAGCAGCTTGAACATCGGTCGGCCACTTAACTCTCTTTAAGGGACAGAAGTCATATCTTTCAGTGAAGGAAGGATCCATCTATCTTCCTTCATGTGAATCCACCATTAGATTATGCAATAGCCAGTCCAAAATCCATGTAGATTGGAGAGAGTTTGGAGCACTTTGAGATCTGTGCAGGATGCTATCCAACGATCGATGTTGTGACAGAAGATCAATCATTCTTAATTTCATGCGAAAGATGCAAGCCGAATTCTCTTCTTAATGCTTTATTTGAGCAAATTCCTAGACTAGCAAGTATGGTTGTGTTCGTTATCCTGTACCAGGACAGACCGGCTATCAATAACAAAAGCTGGCACGATTCCAACTAATAGCTCACCTCTTTAGGCTTTTGCATGTTTCATATGATAAAATCACAGATTCCCTTGTGGCTTGCAATAAATCCTTTGGCTGTAAGAGTGAAAATATAAAAGCAAAGATCTGTGGAGTTCCAATAATGATGAGGGAGGTAATACTTAATCATTTAAACCATCTAACTTGATTCAACTAGTTATAGATCAGGTGAGATTATCTATTTAATAAGATGGTCAGATTTGGATCTGGATTTTTGACCTGTTTAATAAATAGATGTAGTTTAGATTGACAGAAGTTTGATCTATCTTGTATCCTGACTGACCTATATCTGATTCAACCCAACCTGACTGCCATCTCTTTATATAAGTAGGAAATTGAGAAGGATCCATCTGAGCTGAAATTTTGCCTAGGACAGAAATTAAGTATGATAACCACCAAGCCATGCATGGGAGGATTAGATATTGCCTCTACTAACAAGCAAACAGCAAAGAGATATATAAAAGAAGATAAATAGAACAAAAAAAACCTGATTTACAATCTTCCATTGAAAACTTGGTCACCACCCCAAGCAGCAAGCTTTGAGCCATGAGTTCCACTGGTTACCTCATGGCTGCTGCCAAACACAGTTCCTCAAACGAGAGAAATATCCATATATAGAGAAAAGTGAAACAAGGAAATGTGGCTCAAACCTATCCCAAGAATCCCAAAAACTGGCCATGGTGGTGACTCCAAGAAACCGCATGGCATGTCAGCTATACACCACCTATGCAATATGCATGTCATGGAAAACTAATTTTATGCATTGTGATTAGAATCACCAATGAGTATCATATGAAAGTGAAAAGATGTACAAATATGCAAGAATAAGCAAGCAAAGCTTGCAAACGCATATGCATGCACAATTCAAACAAGAGTAGATGATTAACAAACAATACCTAGTTTTCAGGAAGAACTTAGCCTGATTAAAAGGAACTTTTACTAAACAAAAGAACCTCTTGAATTAGCATCATGCTAAATTAAATCTCCGATAAATGCACAAGATTTAGTTGTAATGAATACAAAGTTATATATTTCTAGACAGTGGTTTCAGTAATAGCCATCAAGTAATAGAGTCGACTAACTTGATAGTTAATAAAAGATGAGTTACTGTTGCAAAAAGAAATTAAGTAAAAATTTGATTGCTATTTGCATAGATAATATTTGGGTATACAAGTTTGGTTAAATTGTCATGTATGCATTTGTCAAATTATAAACAATTTTTTTAAAAGAAAAAGCACCCAGAGATTGTGTGTAAATTAGCATGCTAGGCAAATGAATGGGTATAATTAGCCAACAGTCTAAATATTTAAATGCCATCCAAGAAAAAGCTTTACTTCACCAAAAACCAGTGAGTTCTGATCTATGCTGATCACAAACTTCACTCCTCCTACATTATGTGGACAATAAGGAAGGCTGCGAATAAGGAGATCTATAGCAAAGAAGTTATTCCACCGATAATTATCCTATGACAAGGTATCACCCTTGCTGATGAATACATTTGAATTCATCATTGACAAGCCTCGCATGCTTACTGGTCACTGAAACTCCTTTGATCCAGATGTTGCTACATCTGCTTCTCAACCTCGCCTTATTGCTTTGCAAGCCCCTACAACCAAGATTTATTAAAATTAATTTTTTTGACCAGTGTGTTGATGATATCGGGTACTAGATTCTTAACTTCGAATTATCAAGGAAGAGTTTTACTAGCAAGTACTGCACCAATTCAACATTGCTTAGTGGCCCTGCTACTTGGATATATAGGGATTAAAGCTCCAATCCAACACTCCCCTCTCGAGTAGATATAGGTTGAAGAAGACTTGGCAACTATCATCTCCTAGATAAACAATGAGTGGATTTCAAATCAACCATATCTCAGGGATATCCACGTCTCACTACTTAGTCAAAGTCACCCTTGAAGGCATCAACTGGCAGTTTTCATGGCTACCTTTGCTTCTTCCCTCTCTACTGTTATTAGTTTGTTCAATTCCTTTCCCACTGACTTGCTTAGGTTTGCTACCGCTCATGCTTTTGGTTGCTCTTACTGTTCATTGAAATGGAGATCTCCCCTCTTTTTTTTTTTGGGGGGGGGGGGGGGGGGGTGAAAAATCAAACTAGAAAGGATGTATAAATATATGTCTCTACTATATTAAAAATATGAGTTTCAAAATCTGCAAATATTCCCCCCAAATTCTGTCTGTCACTTTTTGATCCCGCAATTACCCCGTCGCAATTCATATAATACATAAAAATCTATCAATTGTTTCCAGCTGAAATTATATTTTAAAGGAAAGATTTCTGAAAAAAAAAGGATTCTTAGTTTAAAATGGATCACCGATCTATTTAGGAATTAAAAATAGAGTGAGCGTGGATTATACGCTGATAAAGCCAGGAGAAAAAGGTTTAGGACTTTTATAATTTAGTATTCTTGTGAAAATAGTTTGGTTTGACATTTGGCATCATTTTTTAAAGGCTATAGCCTATAGTATTGTTGTTAATTTACATATCAACTTAATACAATATGATTTAAAGGACATAGATATACATGATTAGATGCATGACATTTAGGAGTGACCACTATAATATAATGCAACCTAAGCTGCAAATTAAGGATTTGTTTGGATGTCAAAAGAGCTATCCTTTGACATCAAAACAACAAGGTGGTTTTATCCATATGTCTTAAGGACATGGTAAACCATGTTATCCCAATGACTTCCCTCCATAAGATGATTCCGTTTCCAAATAGGCCATGATAGGAGAGCAAGGAGTAGACGAGTGAAGTAATAAAGTTTGAGACCATCCAATGTGCGAATTTGGAAAGTGTTTTTCTAGATAATAACAAAAATAAGATAATGACTCCAATCTTCAAGCACTTAGATCATTGATTTATATATATGAAAGGATTTGGGCATCAGCACTGTGAAAACGTTCTCTATTATTGAGTCATGCAAAATCAAACATAAAAGAAAGTAGTAAACAAATAGTTTGAGAAGAAAAAAAAGAAGGAAATGTGAATTGGTATGTCATCGGCCTGGTATTGATCCTTCAAATGACTTAGCTAGGCTTCTGAATTTGGTAGGAAATCTGAATGTTGCTAAAATAAAAGGTTGCTAACGAAGTACACTAGCAAAGGGAGGTCTTACTCAAATTCTTCTTCTATCTAATGTTATTCAACACTTAGAACTCTTAAATGAGATGGAATTTCTCATATTTCCAAGTCATATAGATGGCTGCTGAGATGATACGAGGCAAAGTGGGGTCACTCAGGGGTAAGGTTGTATTCTAAACTTTGCTTTTACATTATAATAGTTGAGATTTTAACAAAGAAAAGGGCCATTAGCCATTAGCCAGCTCTTTAGTCTCACTACTTTCATTATCTTTCAGATGGAATAACAATTGCCAAAACTGCCATTGTTAGCCATTGTAACACAAAATAAAAAGTAGTAATAGCAAAGCATCGGTACATTTTTTTATATTTCTATAGTAATAGCTTATGCATTTTCACATTGATCTGGGAAAATAATTTTCTAAGACGTGTACAATCAAAAAGTTTGCTGTCGGAGACAAAAGACATCTAATGTCAGTAATTAGTGTGTAGAAACCTCATAGCTAGGTAACAGCTAAACAAGATTTCACTTCTTTGTTTGTCATGCAAACCGATAACTCAAGTTGAGTCTCGACCACAATAACAATCATTTTATTGTTAGAAAGGAGACTATTCTAAATTAGACCATTTTATGATATGAATATTTAGGATATATCCCCTGCTGATACCATAACTTCCACCTCTCAACTTGAAGTTAACAAGAGATTATGCAATTTATGTAAGCCATTACAAAGAAAATTAGTTCTGGAGGACTTGCATGTTGTTTGTATAAGGATCTACATATTGTTTTTCTGTTATATTTCTCTAGATAAAGGTATTCAAGAAACACAAAAGTGATAATTTTAATATTTAGAAAGAGGACTAAAGATGGAACTATAATTAATTATACATTTTATGTTTCCAAATAGCTACTCCAACATGGTTATGTCATTATTATGTGTCGATATAAAGCATCAACTAAATCAACTAAAAACTACATTGATGCTAAATTTGCATTTCACATTTTATCACATAATCATGATGAAGCAATTCTGGTGGCTACATGAAAATATAAAAATTTAGGTGGCAATTTAATTAAAAAGCATAAGAGGATAAGGGAGCTGCTGTTGATTTTATATTCCAAGCATGCATCACTCATAGAATGGCTTTATAGTTATTGCATCTATTTTACTATGCATTGCCATCTTCTTTTCTTTGATATGAACACAAGTGATGCATGTCTGACAATTAGCCATAGAGTGAAATATTTAATTCCTCACTCATTGTTTAAATAATTTATCATGTAAAATATAATTAAAATGTAAAGTATGCTCCAAATTCTCTACCTCTGGTTTTATATATATTGAAAGGCAAGAGATAAAATTATCTCCAAGTTCCTACAAAATAATTTTAGGTCCACCAACCTTGGGTTCTGCGTTATGCTGGACACTGCAACCAGTTTGCAGTATTCGTATAAAATGCGGGGGAAAACACGAGGTCCCTTGAAACCCCGAAACCCTTGGCGGCCTTCTCCACCCGAGTCGGCGACGATGGGCCAGGGACGGCGGCCGGCGAAGCGGCGCCGCCTCTCCAGGCTCCCTCCCCTCCTCCTCGCCTTCTCCCCCTTCGCCCGCTCCATCCTTTTCGCCCGCTCCACCGCCCCCAATTCCACCAATCCCGATCCCTCCCCTTCCTCCAGAACGACAGGTACGTCGCTTCCTCCTCCTCGATTCTAGGTTTCGATCTCCCAATCCTCACGTATTCATCTTCTTGATCCAAATAAGAGGTTGGAATTGCCGATCCTAAGCCACCCAAAGCAATCAAACGAATCGAGTCCTCCGAAGACGAGGAGGAAGAAGAAGTAAGAATCTTGGATTTGTTTCTATTCTGTTTGATCCAACAGTTGGTTCCACACGTTATGATGTTTCTTCTTGGTTTGGTTTCGGGGAAGGTCGAGATGGTGCAAGCTGATTTCGAGTTCTTTGACCCCAAGCCCGGGGATTTCCATGGTGTGAAGCTTCTTCTCCAGAACTACCTTGATAACAAGCCGTGGGATCTCAGTGGCTTCGTGGACCTGATCTTGGAGCAGACCACCGTCGGGACCGTCGTGAAATCGGGCGACCAGGATGAAGAGGAGGAAGGAGACGATGATGGAGGGAATGATGATGAGGGTCTTTATGCCGTGATCAGTGCCCTAAACCTGGGGAGATATGCTGTAAGAATTTAAATCTTGTATCTCATCTTGGTTTCTTTACATTTTTGTGAACAAAATTGTGACTTCTGATCTCTTGCAGGGACATAGATGCATCAAGGAGCTCAAGCGGTTCCTTCTTGAAGTTTGCAGTGATGACAGTACAAAGAAAAAGCTGAAATTGCTGTTGGAACAGCAAGCAAGTGATGTTGGTCTGTTGGTCTCGCAGCGGTTTGTGAACTGCCCCTACCAACTGGTGCCTCCACTTTATGACGCGCTCTTTGATGAGGTTTCATGGGCAACAGAGGATGAGGTTTGAGGCGATTTACTTGTTCTCTGTATACTTAATAGTTTACTGAGTTCACTTGAGTTGCTAATTTCATTCCTGCTATGGGTATACTTGTTTTGCCTCTTAAAGCCCACACAGGAACTTCGAGATTCGTTCCGCTTCAAATACTATATCTTGGTTGCCAGAATCTTTGAGGTATACTGTTTTCCTATCCATGTTTAATTCTTCATTGCCATTTGAATTTTAGTTATTGAACTTCAGCTTATAGTGTCCTCTGACTTAGCTGGCTGACAATGACCCAAAGAAACATGCTGCCTGTTGTAAGTGGAGATCAAGATCCTTTTATTTTTATTTTTATTTTTTGTTTTTTAAAATATTGCTGAGAACTAAGATGCAGTGAACTTCATTTCTATTCAACAGTCCAGTGTCATCTTTCTGCTTCTCTTGATCTTTCTGTGGTCCTGATTTCCCTTCAAATTGTTCGTTATTGTAGAGCAAAAATGTCAACCAATACAAGGCAAAACAGAGCCAGGATTGCGACGAACCTGTCATTTATATAAAGGCAGAAGATCAGATTTTTCGTGAGGTATTTTATGGTCGGACATAGGATATCCATTCTGTTTTGATATTTAAGCTATTTATATGGTCTTTGTTCTCATTTCAGCTCAGCTCGTTATCTTTTACTTTTCATCTGCATGCTGAGCAGTTGGTTCCACCTGAGGTATGCTACATATGGCTGTCCATGATCATGCTATAAATTACTGTTCTTCTCCTGTTTGATGAGTGTTTCATGAATCACTATGCTGTTAGAAAGGGAAAACGTGAGTCTTTTTGCAGTTGTAGAACATGCAGGTGGTTAGATCTGCCAACTATGCTTTGGTGACCAATTATAATTTAATAATGAAAGCTCTTCCTGTGACTCTGAAAGTTTTAAATATAGGTTATACTTTTAAAAAGGTTTTAACATATATCAGGATCTAGTATACCTTATGAGGTTGCTTAATTTTATTTGTTGTATTATTTTCTTAATCTCTTAAGCTTTGTTATGACTTTGAATTTGGACTTTGGAGGATGTGGAACTCTTATGATGCAAAGAACAATGGAGACCCCAATTTTGGAATACCTTCCCCTTGGCTCCTAAGAGTCCAGCAATCTCCAAACTCAACCTTTTTTATCTAAATAGCATGGTTTTAACCTTCAAGGAAGAAATTTAATTATGATTATTCAGAAATTGAAAAGTTGGGAAATATAGCTACTTTTTTAGAATATAAATGTGTCTAGAAGGAAGCTACTGCATTGTCATAGTTATTTGTTGTGACAAGGGCTAGTAGATATTACCACTGCTCATGTAAATAAAAAGCAAATAAAGAACAAAAGTAGGTCTACTTTACAGATCCCTTTTTTTTTCTCCTAATTCGAACAACTTAGTTTCTGGGGTTATCATGCAATGATCATTGTAGTGAATGATCACAACAAGGGCTGCCTTTCTGATTTCTTTTTCATTTCTCCTAGTTGTTCTGATATATCTTCATTGAGTTGCCTCTTTTATTTGCTGATTTTTCTCATCTTTTCTATGTCAAAATAATTGTTGCTGTAAGATTCTAGATCAAATTTCTGGTCTTTGAGCAGTTGTTGACATACCTAACCATTATGTGTCCCCCTCAATCAATTAAGAGATAGGAATTATCTTATCCAACACTTTTCCCTAATGTGACCATTGTGCCACAGATGTAAGCACAGTGCTAAAGGAACCTGGCAATGATGGTCTGCCAGGTTAGTTTATCCTGATATGTGTAATTTGGTGGAAGGCACATATGTTGGCAGATTTCTCCGCATCTGCAATGATCAACAAAATACACTTACAATTAGAAGAAGAATTTGCTCATCCATTTTGACCATGTAAAAAAATAATCGGCCCTTCTACTCATATAATTGAGGCAAGATGCAATTTAATTGTCATATCAAAGTTGCTTCTCTGATGAGTATTGTCCAGACATGCCTAACAATAAGAAGGGCATCAAGACAGAAGTGGTAGAGTTATGTGGTAAATGACATCATTGAAGCTGATTGAGCTTGATATTTATCAGCTCCATTTTGAACATCTGTCTAGTTTTGGACCAGATCATTGTAAGAATGGAGTGGTTGGATAGGATGCCACCTAGGATTCGCTGTATCTCATAAAGACTGGCAAATCCTTTAGTCTCAACCCTAAATTCCTGAGTTACTGAGGAAGCATGGACTCATGGTACAAAACAAGATAATACAACTGAAATATAAATTTTTGCTATAACTTGTAATATGTCAGTTTGACTTTTGGTCAGCCAAACCTTTTGTTTCCTTTTCTATACTGAAAAAAGATTTTAGAATGTAGATAAATTTGTAAAAGAAGTTATTTCGAGCAGTGCAGGACCCACTGTGTATGAACCAAACATAATTATTATTATACAATATTTGTGGTGGTCATTCCCTTGGGTCTAAGCATAGGGTTGGTCGCTGAAAAAACATTTGAAATTCTCTCTTAATTTCCTTCTCTCTTTTCCTTTTCTTAACTTTCTTCTTCTTCTTTTTTTTTTTTAGTTCTCCCTCCTCTTGTTTAATTTGTCTTGTTTGACTTTAGTTCTTTGCCAAATTGAACCTTGATTGAAAGAAAATGCCAGAACACTTCTTTTCTCACCTAAAATTTTTATTACAAATACTTCCTTGATCATAAGTTTTGAGGTTTGTGTAACCAGCCAAAACCCCCATAAACTCCCTTTAGCATTCAACTTAGTTAGGTTTCTGCAGGACTTTAAACACAAAATACAGAATAGTTTCAATAATCCTTTTGTTATTTTTATTAACATGAAAAATGCCAAACTTACACCAATCCTCATAAACAACCCTGAAAATTGGGGTTAGCGCCTACATGTTTGCCTATGGATTGCATGGGTGGCAGCCTTCCTACGGTTGCAGTTTTGGGGTTGCTAACCATGATTTTTGTGTGTTGCTTGTGAGAGTTGATGTCACTTTAGCATTGTTATATGTACATAAAAATAAATCAAACGAAAATTTAATGAGATTTTGTCCACCTTGGATCCCTACGTATGACAGTGGAGACAAAGCAAATTGTTGACTTTTGAACAGAACTTCTAATAGGTCCATGTTTTTGACCTGATGCATTTGATTGAATTTTAAATGAGGTAGGATGATGGATCTATTACATTCTAAATGAATGTGTTTGAAACTGCTTGTATTTGAAATCAGCTATGTTAGGATTTGATGCTTGGTGGTCTTCTTTCAAATCATGGGCAGTAACATATTCAATATTTGTGAAATCTTCCATGGGCCTTCGTTAATGATTTGGTCAGTTTCTCACTTATCATTACCATTTACTAGTAGGGCCATTGCTCCTTTGATCTTCGTCAATTGGGTTGTAGGCCTTAAAATCTTTATTTGTCTTGTCCATTTAGATGTTTGATGCAAAACCATGCTAACTCTCTGGAACCCGCATAACTTCCTTTTTGAATGAACTTGCATATTCCTGCTGGAACTAACAAAAAGAAGAAGAAGATTATATAAACTTCTAAATAAATATTTAGCTTGCCCTCCCTGGTAAAATCAGGTACATCAAAAGTTTTTCAATTGTTTAATTAGCTCTTCATAACTTTTTTGAATTACTTCATAAGTTTAAGGGTTTTTTGTTAAAGTGAAAATAGGAGCCAATGATTTATTGGTGGGAAATTCTGGTATTAGTATTACTGTAGTTATAAGACAATGAGCCTAGAGCAATGAGCATTTAAAGGAGGGATAGAAGAAGTTTTGGGTTGGGAATTTGAAGCAATTGAACACTGTTGAATTCTGCACAATGAGATTTGTTTATTGATGCTAAAAGAAAATAGTCTTGCTTAACATAACTGTACAGCTGATTCCAATAACTTGCTACACTATATTGTCAACTGGCATATATTTGGATCCATGAACATGTTGGCTCTCAGTTCTGGACTTCACTGTAGACATATTAGCCTAAATTAGATGAAAGTAATCTTTTAAATTTAATGGAACCACTGATTGGAGAGCCTTCTGTAATGGTGTAGGTTGAGGCTGTACAGCATCTATGTCACCATAATTTGTTGAGAAGCAAATAATCATTCTAACTGCAGTCATGAAGATTTTTTTTTCGAAAGAAACAAGGGCAAGCAAAATGTTGTAGAGCAGTGAATTCAGATAAACACACATCTAAGGGAGGGACTGAAGAAGTTTGGGGAGTTACAAACAAGGCCATTTGAACACTATCAGATTCTGCACCAACAAGATTTGTTTATCAAAGGTTAAAAATATATAGCTTGTTTACCATAGCAGTCTCTTAGATAGCTTTCTGACCTGTTTTATCTATTGCAATACAATTTGGGTTCAAAAGCATATTGTTGACACTTAGTTCTGCATCCTACGTTAACCATATTAACCTAAATTACATTAAGGTAATCATATAACTAATGGAACATTGATTCTAGAGGCTCCCGCTACAGTGCAGGGTGATGCTCTATAGCACCTATTTCATCATAATTTGTTGAGAAAGCAAAAGGTTCATTGTAATTGAAGGCATGTTGACATTGTGCATATGTGATCCACAGGAGAATTGTGAGCATGTAGTGTTGTATATTTTAAGGAGGATTGAGATGTAGGTGCGTGCAAAACTTCCAACAGGAGGAGCATGTAGAAGCTCAAATGGTGATCAAAGCGTATCTGTATCTAGTAACTCTTAGACTTTTTGAAGGAGGGATCAAGGAGATAATTGCGGAGAAGTTTTATGATCTATTTCATGGGCCTTGCTGTTATGATTATCTTGTGGCATGGTGGATTTCAGGCAGTTGTTTCATTCCCCTGAAATCCATTACTAATTACTTCTAAATCAAGTCATAACTTTGAAAACTGCATGCAAGATTTTTTGTTTTTTAATTTTAATTTGAAGAAAAGCAGAAAAGTTATGTCAAGCAAACGTCTATTTGAAGATTATGATATATACTTGTGAAGATGAAGTTGAAGGCAATAACCCTTCAGCAATGGAAAATACCTTAACATTTGATGCCACAAAATGCATTCCAGAATTAAACTAAATCTCATATGGTGGAAAGGCTTGCAGCATCATGGGAAAGACGTGGTTCCAGCAAATGTTTGTTTTACATGGAGATCCACTTGACCCGCCTTACCATGTCAAGAGATTTATTTCTAAAGAACAGTAATGGAGAATATTTCATTCATGAAAGATGGCACTGAAAGCCCTTCTGACGTTGGTGACTATACAATTCTTCACACTTGGTATTGTTTAGGCTCTAGCTATAAGCAGTAGAGATGGAGATATAGAACACCAAAGATTGTTTACTATTAGAGGGGTATATATCATGAGCCTTTAAACAGCAAGTAGGAGATCATTTACATAGGCTTGTTTCTTTGAAACAAGGATCCAGAAAGGATGGACTATGTCCTTAATTGTAGACAACCTTAAAGCAGAGAAAATGCATTGAAATACATTAGCACATAAGATCAAAGTACATTCAATACGTCATGGATTATCTTGTTGAAACCAAGAAGGCTTGAAACCATGAGTAATTGGTACAAAACTTTTAACTGAGGCTTCAAACATGAGGCTGGACAAGGATGGAGATAGTTTTTAGAGAACTGCCATGAAAGTATTAGGCTCTATGGGCTTGATGGCCATAACTTATTGATGTCTTAGCCTGTAATTTGTAGTGGATTGCTCAACCATTTAAATGGTTCGGGCCCATAACTTGTTTTAGTGGTTATGCACCTAAGATACATAGGAAGCATCTGCAAGATTCAAGCATTATTAGTCTCTAATGAATTGGAAGGTTTGTTTATATTGAATTTATCCTAGGTTGTGGTTTAAGTGAATCTTGTTGAACTAATTGTTTATAGTAATCTGAGTGTTAGCATTAAATCTGATTATGAGCAGGAGAATCATATTTTTAAGAAAATTTCTTGTTTGATACTGTATGTCATTGTACTGGAAAGGTGGATGAAGGAGAGGAAAGGTAAAGTTCAACTACCCCTCCAACATTCTGTTGGAACCTTTTTAGTGATAAAGAGTATTGTTGGTTTGTGGGAAGGCAGAGTGAAAGAAAGAGAATAGAGATTTTAAGCACCCAGCAACTCCAAAAATTTTTATTGGGACATTCTTTGTAACAGAGAAAAAGTAATTTACAGATTTGAGCTCATTGTCCCTTCCAAGCAGCAAACCAGATCTACTGTTCATAGTATTTCTCGTATTCTCTGTATTTTCTTTTTTCCATTTTCTTATCATAAAAGCCATATTCTGTGTCCAGTTATCAGTAATTTGCAAATATTTTTTTTTTTTCCAAACTAGCTTGTAACGATATTTGCAGATTATACTTATTCATTTTTCCCCCATGAAAGCTGCATTTGCATAGTAATTGGACATCAAATTTATCGTTGTCACTTGGAACTACATAAACAAATGGATACTCTCATGAGAGCTTACCATGCCTCACTTGGAAGGAACTGTCAGAAAAATTCTGATGGCCAAATTATTAAAGGGCTGATGTGGTTAATTTATTTTTTCTTGTTGTTTATATCATGGTTAAAAAAGGTAGCTTGAAATGGTGTCCCTTTTGCCTTATGAGTGAGTGGAAACTGAATGAAGTTGCCTGATCTTGTTCATTGAAGGAAAAGTATTATTCACTGGAAAAGGAAAATTATTTAAAAGAGAATAGACCCAGAATTTTCTTGAATAGTGATCGTGAAAAAGGTTTTTGTTTAAGTCATGCCTCAGCAGAATATCAAATACGTTTATTAACAAAGGATGCAGCATGCTGATTATATCTTTCTAATTAGTTTCATGAAGCTGGCTCTGAATAGATAAGATTCATGGTGCAATATTTGCTCCTTTTCCATTATAAACTTGCATATAATTTTCTACCTTTCCTTGGAAAGTTTTTTAACCTTCTCAATGCATTTTTAGTTCGGGGTCCAGTTGAATGTAATGCTAAATAAAAGGAGATTACTGATAGCAACTCTGACCAACATCAGGAACAAGCTGTTTCTGTTTTTATGAGGACACTCTTTCATCTTCATGCACACTTGAGTGACACCTTTATTCCAATGTAGTCCAGATGAAATAGAGGATTATGTTTGTCTAATTTGGCAAAAGGTTAATCATGTCCTGAAGAAAAGGAGGTTCAAGTTATAAGCATCAACAGCACTTGTTAAAGGAAATATAGTTTTCTTGAAACATGCATGTCATGTGTTTCTAGTGCGAATTATCTTTTTTTTTTTTGACCTTCAAGGTAGGTTAACCGTGGAATTTACATTCTACTGCAGTTGAAGAATTACAAGGAGATGGGACTAGTCATGGTTGTAAAGGCTGATGATGTTCCCAAGTTCCGCGAGAAGTTAAAATCATTAGTAGTTGAATCATAACGCTAAAGGTGGTCTGGTAAGATATTGATAGCAATTATGACTCAACAATTGTTAAATCCCTTGCAGCTGGTTTTCTTGTAGATGGCAACTACTGTTGCATTCAGTGCAAATGTTAAATTCATGAATCTCCTGCTTGACTTGCAGGTTAGATGGTAGGGCTAAACCTTGCTGGTCTGTTATAACTGCAAGTGGTGAGATTGTATCGTGCACCCAAAATGCAAAATGCAGAGGTTCTCTTTTTGTACTTTATTTTTATTTATTTATTTTTTCTGGTTCCCTTCTGATTTCAGGGGTTTCAGGGCTGTGCATTGCTTTGTTTTGTGGGTTAAGGGGATTGACAAATTCATTTCAGTTCATTTGCTATTATACAGATGTGAACCATCATTTTGGGTTTGAGGCTTTGCAGGAAAATGTCATGTTTTGCTTGCAAATGTCGAAAAGAGAAAAGTTTTGAGGTCATCAAACTTTTTTGTTCCGGCAGTAATCTCCTTTTATGAGTTATTCCTCAGGAATCTTTCATAATTTTGTACCTAAGTTATATTGTGAACAAATTGAGGCAACTATTTAATTTGTTACTACGTGAGCCCGGACTTGTTTGTACAAACTATCTCCATCATCAGCCATTGTTGTACCTTGCATGAGAAAATTAAAGATTTACCACCAGAAACATCTGATGTTATCTCGTGATTTACCAGATTTAAGAAGTGGCTGTTATTATTCATGGCATTTAATGAGTGTATGATGCAATTCTTAAGTGCTAGGCTTGCTGTCTTCCTAGCTGGATTTATGTTCTAAGGTCAAGGTAGTTTATGCAAAATTTACAACCAATAAAATTAATTTGTGATCATTTTTATCTGTAAGCTTATGTTTTGCCAACTGATAAATGGATTTTATTCCCGACCGCCTTTGCATGCATGTATGCGCTTGTACAGGTCGTTCACATCCCAAGAGAAGGATTGCCTCACCGGCTCCAACCTCATGGCCTTATACTAACAACCTTTCTTTCCTCCAGAAGGACATGCTGATGGGGCATATACCCTCTCACTCAGCATCGGAACCAAAAGTGGATGAATTAAAATGGGAATAAGAATGGCTGTATCTTCCAATAAGTTTGGTTTATGACCAAAATCAGAATAAAAAATGAAGTGGGATATGAATGCCATGAGAGAATAAAGTTTGGATTTTGGAGGATCAGCACATTTTTATTTTCTTCAGGATAGAACTGTAACTCCCTTCAAATAGATGGTTGGAATGAAAGTTATTCATTATAATTCTAATTCTATCTAACGAAATATGCACTTGATTCCAAACTGCCAAGATTAAGCAAAACTTATCCAAACAATAAATAAATAAATCTTCTCAAAGATGCTTCCTACCTTTAAAATGTCGCTTTAATTGAGGATAATTATTTTAGATTCTAAATATTAGCGCATGCACTATGGGACATGTGTCAAAGTTTACTCTTTGAAATGTCTGATCTCTAACATGTCTGCATATTTCTCGTACGCGCCACAAAACTTTGTCCTGAACAGGATAAGGATCCTTTTCCCTCACTTATCTGTCATATAGATAGCAAACACGCGGTCAAAGAGGACAAAACGATGATTGCCTAGATCCCACTTTATCCCGAAACTAAATATACATACGGATAACTATGGCTTGTTCCTATTTTATTATCCCGTTCTCCAACTAGATCTTAAGATATCTGGAACCCATGAACAATAATCCACATTGGATCGAGCTAATACATGTCCATTTCAGCAACCAATCTACTCTAATACCAAATTACCATGCATCTCATGCATGTTCATGAACATGAATAGCTGCATAATCTGATAAGCATGCCCAGCTTCAGCTCCAACAGTATGTAGTGTTCAATTTCCATACGATATAATGGTGACATAATCAAATAGGCAGTTATCATGGCATTTGTTTGATTCTGTTGCTCGCGAATGATTAACCAATTAGGGACGAAACGAGCAGAGAACAAGTTGAAAAAAAATAAAACGACCCATTTAATCATATATCGAAACGGTAATTTTCAATTTGCCAGTAATTTAGGAACTGCCTGATCAAGTCATCGCGTGCTTCCTCAAAATCCCGTCTAAATTTCCCGTCTTTACATTCCACTGGGAGAGGCAAGCGAGTGGTTTCTCGAATGCCCTATCACTCAGTTACCGTTTGCCTTAGCTCCCATTTGCATGGGAATTTCTCCGTGGATTAAGCAAGAAATATGCATGGAATTATATGCCAACAAGGGGATTCCAAAGAAATGACGGAAGCATCAATTCTCTCGAAACCAAGCATTTCGGGAACTCATAATTCCTTGATACCGTTTAAAGACGTGATCATAGATAATCCCCGAAAAAAAAATTGCGAGGGTCTGCGAATAGATAATACCCCACAGATTATTATGCACATAAAGATTTTCAAGGATACATAATTATGCAGATATTTAAAAGGCAGGTGAAGGAAGAAATACTTAAAAAAAGCAATCATAACGCAGGAACAAATGCAGCAGGAAATCACAACTTTTCCGAAATATGGTAGCAAGATTGTACATCGAAATACGTCAATCAGCATCACCGTCATCCTTCCAAAGCATAAATACGATAGGTCCAGTACATGTAAACAACGCGCGCTTATCATTTACTAGATATGCTTTTATTTCGGTACTTCTACGGGAGGAACACGAACCGGAAGTAAGAGCCCACCAAGTGCTCGATGTTCGTCTTCTCCAGCTTCGGCCCGTTGACGGGCTCAGGTGTGGGGAGGCTTGTCGACGTCCTCGAGGGGGCGGAACCAGGCCTTCTGATCCAGCACCGAGGGACCATTCCCGGCCGGCGCGGTGGGATCCCCGCCGGGGGCGGAGTTCTGGTCGGCGGGCCCGAACACGCCGGTCTTAGGATGCGGGCCCCAGTACTTGTCCGACTGCGCCGCGATCACATCGTCCGGCACGTTGCTTGGCCGCACCTGATCGTCCACGTTCTTGTCGTACGTTGACACGTGCACGCCCCTCCTGCGACACGGGAAAAAGATTCAAAAAGGAACGTCAAATGCACATACACGTGTCAGCTAACCACGAGAAAACAGGGACCCCTCATTTGAAGCGTAAGCGTGTCGATCAGCAATTCGACGACCGTGCTGTTCCGTGTTCAGAGAAGCACTTTGGTGAAGTAGGGGGAACTCCGGACAAGAGCCGAGCGGGGCGCGGTTGAACAACCCGGAGGCGGATAAGGGTCGAACCGACGTGTACGGTAGTACTGCTCCGTTTGAGGTATAAAGACCTAGATGCCCCTGATGGAACTCTTAATCTACCGGCAGTAATTAAAAGCGGCAGAGAGTTGCTATCATCAGGACTGTCCATAGCGTACGGTCCAAAGCTGAGATGCCCCTCCAACGGTCGCCATTGGTCAGGCATTCTGCCCGGGTCCCAAGGTCCAGAGAAGAACCAGAGGGGGCAGTAAAAAGAGGGTGACCTGGACGGATCCTACGCTTCTGATTGTCCGGACCAAGAATCCGGCTCGTAGTGGATGCTTTCTGGCTCTCACTATCAGTGCTTTCATTGTTTCTCTTTCACGATGACTACTTTTTCCCCACAGTGGGACGGAAGAATGAAGGAAAGGATAAAAGGTCGAGAAGGGTTGTGTTGATATTTTGTCAATATTTTGGAGAGAGGGAAAAAAAAAAAAAAGCAAAGAAGATATGATGACCGGCGGAGACGGTTATTAAAGTAATTTTTCACCGGAGAAATAAGATGGTGAAACCTACCATATATCAAGAATTGTTCATTCTTCATAGCTTCCCTTTGGTTAGATATGCAAAAGAAAAAGAAGAGAAAGATCGAAGAGATCCATGTGGAGGATTTCTTTATTTTTTCCCCGTTAAACAAGATTTCTTTACTTCTTAAGTTTTTACAGAAAGACTCATCAAGTTATTTCCTGTTTTGAGATAAATTGGTGAAAATTTTAAAGAAAAAAAAAATCTGATCATAACAAATGAAGTGATGGTAGATCAGTACGGATCATCGTCTTACAGAGAGTTTCCAAAGAAAAATTAACGATTAAAAATTTACTCGACCGAGAATGAAAACTAAAATAAATCAAGAAAAAAGAAAGAGTAGAATCACTCTGGAATATAATCAGATCCACATCAACAAAAGCTCGTTGGAACCAAAATAACTAAAAACCTTGGTCAAAGGAAGGGCATTCGACAGAGATCGTCGAGCGGAGGTACCTAGAAGCCGAGGCAGTGGAGTAGGGGAAGGGAGGTGGATCCCGAGAACCGGCCGCCCAGATCTGGTTCACGAGTCGCTTCCCGAAGCTGCCCGCGAGCACTCGCCCCTTAGAATTGGCTGCCATACAAGAGAGAACGAGATCCCCTTGGATCGAGCTCGATCTCAGAGAGTTTGGTCCAGAGAATGGAGAGGGAGGAGTGGATGAAGAAAAAGAAACGGCTTCCTCCCCCTCGAGGATACTTATAAACCCAGCAAAAACCGCCCACCTACTCCCGCATTTCCGTCCAACGTAACCCACGCGGGCGATCGTTGGCTCGCCGTCTCGTAAGCATGGGTCCTTCACGGCGTTAGTTGGTGGCGCGGGCAAGGATGCGAATATGCGGGGGTATATTCCTTCGGATCTCTTCAGGTGTCCTAACGCCCTCCTCGAGTCAGTTAGCGTTCCGTTTTGTGTCGAAATGACAACAATGGCGCTTCTGTCTCAGCTAATGACCGATTATGTCCTTAAGCAAAACGCAAAACGCTTTGAGTACCTCTATATACAGGGGATTTTAGTATTATGTAGCCAATGATATTTCTATAAAATATCAAACCAATTTCTTTTTTTTTTTTTATGATAAGAAAGGTAGAAAATGATGATCTATTATTTATTTAAAAAATATTAAATAAATAATTTATAAATATCTAGAGCTTTTTTATCACTAAAACATAACACATCCGGTGACCTTAAACTATTGAGGATCAGATTAATTCAAAATAAAAATAAATAGTAATTCAAAATTATCTTGATGATTCTATTTGGATTATCAAATACAGTATTATAGTAACAATGATCTTTATTATTTTTTATTTATTGAGATGATTATCTTTCAAAATATATAAAAATTATCAAAAATCATTATCTTATTAAAAAAATATTAATAAAAATAAATATTAAAATTTGTTAAACTATAAGATACTAAATTTATTATAGATAAGAACAACTATAACAATACAACAATAAGATAATCTATTATTTTATTCTTAAATTACTTTAAATTTTGTTTCTAAAAAATTTTTAAAACTGTGATCAACCCCGTATTATTTCTTGCATATTATATTTTTTTTTCCCTTGATAGCCTAGCATATCCTTATCTAATATAAATATTTTATACCAAAATTTTGCAGGCAGATATGTTATTTTAGTCTTGAATTGCTTTCAAAGTTGTTTCTCAAAATATTCTAATAATAATTTGGTATCAAAATCAAAGGTGTGGTCCATCTAATGGAGCCATTCCTTGTACACCATATTCAGTTTTTTTGCTTTGATTGTCCAGTATATCCTTGTTTAATATAAATAGTTTATATTAAAAAATACAGATTGTCCGGTGAATATTGGACAAACTTCCAAATAAAAATTAACGTGTCATCCCAGTAATAGCCTTACCATCCTCACCAACGTAAAAAGCTTCCCACGTCACTCCAAAGGACTGCACCAGTAAAACGGGAGCTTATAATATCGCATGTCACGTCACCGCCAGCGTGCTTTCCAGATGGCGATAATTTTGGGTAGATAATAACAGCCCTTCCTCATCTGGTAAGCAGAAAGGCGGTCCTCTAAATCCGCTCTCGACACAGTTTATGATCAAGTCAGAGTACCAGTTTGGACGGTTACGATGGGTGGAGTTCCGGTGCACCCAAGGATCCGGATCGGGAACCTCGCCTCGATTGGTCCTTCGAAAACGAAACGGAACGATTCCGACAGCGAAAAAAATATATTTAAAAAATTGTAACAATGTGTCATGTCAAAGTTATGGGATGTGACGTACGGAAGTGCCCCCGGCCTCACCGCCCCATCACGGCCGTCACTCGGCAGCTGGTGCCGGGGGCTGAAATTGATACAAGAAGCTGCGAGGAAGGTTCCTCTGTCTAAAAAATTCCTGATCTTGAAACTGACGGTAGCTATACCGTTATAACGCCTGTTATAACACTTTTTTTTTTTTTTTGGGATAAAAGGCTGTTATATCAGTTGCATGGTACGATATCTGATAACTAGAAAAAATAATGACGGTTACAATAGATTATTCAGCATTACAACAGTCTATTAATATTTTAAAACATTAAAGCCCATTTACTCTTGCACTTGCGGTTTTCTTATTTGTTTTCATAAATTTACAAAAAAAAAAAATGAAAAAAATATTTTTATTTTTAAATTATTTGATAAAATTTTTCGAGACTTTGAAACCAGCGGTTTATTTTTAAAAAATAAATAAAAATAAAAAATTATAATATAAATTAATATAAATATTATTTATATAAATTTTTATATATAAATTTATTAATTATAGTGAAACAAAAAAAAAGCATAGATATTACATATGACACTATGCCAGATAAATTTTAAAATTTAATTTTTTTCACTGAACAGTCTAGTCCTAAAAAAAAATAAGTTTAGTAAATGAACAATAATTTTAGAAATAAAGTTACTAATCTTTGACCGCTGCTTTCTCTTATGATACTATTATAATAATTATATAATAATATTATTTATATATTAAAAATTTTAATTAAATATTGTGAGATAAATAACGGACGTTATGCGAAGATCCGCCATAACATTATAAATCCGTTATTGTCGTCAACCTTATCCTATTCAGGGCCGTAGTCTCCATCGGAATATTTTGTTTCAAATGTAATTATCTAATGTATGTGCATATGATCGCTGCGTTATCACAAAAGCTTCCGTGGAGAGTGCTTGTCTTGACGGGCATCTCCGATTCGCGGGACCCACCTCACCGTTCCGACGTCAGCGGATCGATGTAACGGGCAACTGCAACATCCCACGTTGAATTGAAAGGTGGATATCTGCAGGTCTCAGATCCACCAAGCGTCAAAATTCAAAGTTATTGCCTTTTTAAGCAGGGAAAAATGGAGAATGATGGCTGGAATTATTGACTTGAATGTTCGGCTTGGAACTGAATTAAGAATGGTGTTGATGTTATCCAATCTTAATTTGTTGTTACGCCAAGGGTGACATATCTTGACGAGGCTGGGGTGGACACTCAACCTATTTCAAGTTATTCACACAATTGTATACCTAACAAAGAGGTCACCGGCCAATACAGCTAGGACGATCCCTTGACGGTGGTGGATATGGTTATCAAATAAGGCCGGCACGCAATCCATCTCCTTGAATGATCATGCTACAAATGGATGTATGTAGGTCGAATGATGGAAACCTATATCGTCCTATGCAGAACAAATGTTTTGATATTGCATTCCATGTATGGTCAAGGGCACCTGTCTACAGAAGGTATAAATATAATATCCATGTTCATAGCACTTACGTACTAGTTGACCTACAATTAACAATTTTGTATATTGGTTTAGCTAAACTTCCATTAGTTGCAACTTAATTACAAGTTGCATTAAAAAGGTTATGCTTCAAGCATGCAAGTTTTCGGATTCACGTGATAGAGTTGAATAGGAATAGTTGCGTAGCATACATTTTGTATACCAACCAATATGCCTTGTTGCCATAAGTCTTCGAACCAAGATGTGTAGATATAGTCGGTCTCGTTTCAAGAAACTAAGACTCTTTGAGGAACCTGAAAAGAAAGCCTATTTTTAATGGAGATTTTTCGATGGAAGACTCTCTGATGCTTAGATCAGTCGGAGCCGGCGAATAGTAGAAGAAAGAGTATGAAAGTGAGAGAGTGAATTTATTTTTTTCTTTAAAAAAATTTATTTGAGAGTCCTCCGTGCCTCCTTTATACAAAAGGGGTAGTTATAGGTCACCTTCTATAATAATCCAGCCCATTTGGGCTCTAGACCAAGCCCAAACATTAAAAGCCCAAAAGAAAAAAAAATCCTATCTGCAGTGCGAGGCAGAAAGGAGGAAGAAGACTCCTAACCAGAATCTTCTTCGCTTCTGATTTCGTTGAGATCGGGTGAAGGAGAGTCTGGTTAGGTCTAGGAAAGCCCTCTATAAAGCCCCTTTTCCATCCCTCAAAAACTTCATCAAAGATTTTGAGAGCTCATTGAAACCTCTCCAAGGATTTTCCATAGATTTTTGCGAGAAAAGGATCGTCGGAGTTTTTGTTGTCGTTGAAGCAAAGTAAGCTCCTTTCTCTCTTCTTTATTTTGATTTTTCCTCATCGTCGGCGTGCGGGAAAAGCCGGCAAGCTATCGGATTGAGTTCAAATAGGGCCGTCTCTATTTTGTTTTGTTTTCCTCCACATGCCACTGGCAATAGCTGCCATTGAGGCTATCACCGGAGTTGTATGTTCACCGCCGTCGAGAATCACCATGGGTGGTCGGCGTTGGCCTTCCTTGGCTGCGTGAAGGGAGAGAAGGAAAGGGATCGGGTCCCCTATTTTGGATGAGGAGAAGAGAAGAAGAAGCTTCTTCTCTCTCTTCTCTAATAATTAATAAATTAAATTAAATAATTAATTAATTAATTAATATTTTATATTTTTTTAGATGGTTTAGAAAAATATTGGGGACAAGGATGAAAACCCCGATAAACCCTAATAGAGGGTTCTGGGTATTTAAGTTGATTTACTTAATAATAATAATAATAAATAATTAAAATATATAGGGGGTAAACCATCGAGGAGGATATCAAGTAAGAGTGTGACATCCAGATCATAATCTAGTGAGTTCAGTCTATCACTGATTGAGGTAAAAATCTTTACACATGATCACCATTATATATATTATTTTTATTATTGAATTTATATCATTGATTTTATGTTGTTGAACTCATGTTAATGGATTTATCATGTTTAAGATACCATTATTTATTAATTTTCAGTGTGAATAACTTATGTATGGACTATATAGATATATATCAGTGATTGATTATATGAGCATGTGGATATGATATACTCAATTTGGTCAACTATAAACTAGAAATCAATATGATGAAAGCAATAACTAGATCGAAAAGATATGATTTAGACTAGCCTCATCATGTGGCACAATCCATCAGAAACTTATATCTGAGATAGCCTATTAGGAGCTTATACTTGGGACAGCTTCCACAGACTTATACATAGATCAGCTGATCAGGAGCTCATGCTTGGGACAGTCCGTCAGGAGCTTATGCCTGAGACAGCTCTCATAGACTTTTATATGTGGGACAGCCGATCAGGAGCTCATCCTAGGATAGTTTTTCAGGAGTTTATGCCTGAAACAGCCTTTATGACTTAAGTGAAATATTTGGATTAGATGGAGATTGAGGCATGATCTTGGTTAGTTCAGAGTCGGAAAGAAAAAGATTAAAGATCATGTGATCATGAAAAGAAAAATAGAAGACAAGACATGAAATTAATGCTGAATAAAAATGTTTCACCCGTTAACATATGATGATGCATCTCTTTTGACAAGATAGATAATTTATAGATATTTACAGTATTCTAGATATTGAACATGAGATTTTATATTTTATTGCTTATCCTTATTTTTAGATTATATTATTATATTGATGTGATATGCGAAATTCTTATTGGGCAGTAAAGCTCACATCTCTTCATTTTTTTTTCTTTTCAGAATTGCAGGATGCTCATGATTGGCTATGATTTGGGTTTGCGGGTGAGCAAATGAATAGATAGAGCGTTATTGATATCCAGTCAGATGATAGAAGGAATTGAATCTATAATTATATAAATTTTGTTCATTGCTATGAAAATAGATCATTATTATTTATAGATATTGAGATATTGTAATGAATTATTTTTGACCTTGCATATTCTTTAAGATACCTTAAGGAGTGTGCGGCCATCATGTATTTGACTCAAGAGTTGGGTTCGGGGTATGACAGAGTGGTATCAGAACTTAGGTTTAAGATCACTAAGCACTATGATATAAATGATATCGAAACTTTGAGATTATGATCAACAGAGTATGATAGATAATATCGAAGCTTAAGGTTATGATCACTAAAGATGTGATAGAATGATAATAGAGTTTAGATTATGATCACTAGAAAATATAACTTAAGTGGTGTTTGAGCTTAAGGTTATAATCATTTGAGATTAATATGACTTTAATGATATTTTAACTTAGATTATGATCATGAGGAACATAATAGACATAAAAGAAAGAATTTTATATTTAAATTTTGAATCAATAGATACTATAATAAAATTTATACATAAGTGACATATGATGTCTATAATAGAATTGATGAGTTATATCTTATATTTTAATTAATAGGATTGATCTAAGTATGAGAAGTGTTGATCCTGGAATGAAATAGGAGATATTGATATATTATGTTGAGTATACTTGATGACTTTGGAATACTAAGCTTATATGGGTGGAGATCACGATAATTTTTTTGATTTTGATATTAATTATCTGAGTATTATAAATTTTAAACTTATCAGAAGAAAGTTAATTAGGGTATGGTTTAAAAAAAAATTATATTATATGAGAGAGAAATATGTTCGAGCATCGAACCTATAAGAGGATCATATATAAAATTTAAATTTAGATAAAAAATATATTTAAATTTTATTATGAGAATATGAGATACATATCTTGGTGAAATCTTTAATTATTCAAAATATCATATTTGGATATGATTTTTTTGATCTTTCAGGTTGCATTGAATTTTAAGTCAAAATTTTAATTTTCTAAGTAGATCTAGGGTATTTTGATATTATTGTTAAATTAAATAAGAAAATTAGTTTTGTTAGAGAATGATATACATATTATGATGGAATCTTTAATAATTTGTATTACTATTTTTGTATTAAATTCCTTAATATTTCTTGTGATTGTTAAAGATAGTGGAGTATATTAATTATTCAAATCAAAGTTCTAATTTCTGAGCTGACTAAGATATCTTGCTAGTATTAAATTTTGAATGACTTATATAAATCTTAATATATAAGGGACAAGATTTTATCTGGATTTATCGATTGATGTTAAGGATTGTAATGAAGGGAGCTCTACAAAAAAAAAAGTTAATTCTACTTACAAAGATGTTGACTTGAGTTCTTCTAGTTTGTTTGAGTTGGAGTTAATTCTTTTAAAAAGAAAGGTTGGTTTGAGAATTATCTAAATAATTGTATCCAAGATTAACTCCAATTAATTCTAGATATGTTGGATTTTTTTGGAGTGATGAAGCTTATGTAATGATTTTAAACATAAAAAGTGGATCAAAATTTAATTTTGATGTGCTATGCCTAAGGGGCAGTAAAGACAAAAAAACTTAAAATTTTGTTCTAAAATCTATATAAAAATTTGAAGATTGGATCTAACTTTGATTGATCTAACATACAAGCATATTTTTATCTTTGATAAACTTATATAATTTGGTAAGTTAAGATCAGAGTGCGCAGCAAAAGCGTGGTGGTTTAAATTGATTAGAAATATTAATCCTTTAAATCAAAAGATATTATGATGGAATACATTAGTTGCAAATAAGAAAGGATTTTATTGATAATGAAAGAATGCTACTGGTATTTTTGACCTAATCTGATCATAGACGTGTAATTTTTACCAATAGGTTATTTCATTACAAATAATGCTAAGAAATTCTAGATATCTCAAGCTTATTGTTAAAAATTTGATAGTTCTTTTGTTAGTTTAAACCTAAAATATTTTAACACAGATCTCATTTTTTGAAATTTAACATTGTTACTCAAACTGATATAGAAGGTTAAGATTTTTTTAAGATAAAAATCTATCTATTAAATTTGTTGAAGGTCAAAAGAAGAAAGAAATCGATGATTATGAAGAGCATCCGATGTTCAGTCTTTCTTTATTTTCTATCATAGATAGTCTGAGATAATTATAAATTTTGAGTGGAATGTATTAGATAAATAACTGTGATATTTTAATATAAGGTCAAAATATTACTGTTCTTCAAAAAAATTAAAAAATCAATATAAAAAGAATAAATTTAAGATTTCAAATAATTTTATTATATCAAGATCATGAGAAATAAATAATATGTAAGACACTAGTGGAAGCTTAAGAATGATATGAAGAATATATACTTTTGAAGTATCTACCTAAAACAATACAACTTAATTTCAAGGATGAAATTATTTTAAAGAGAGAAGAATATAATAACCCAGCCTATTTGGGCCCTAGACCAAGCCCAAACTTTAAAAGCCTAAAAGAAAAAAAAAATCCTGTGTGCAGCACGTGGCAGAAAGGAGGAAGAAGACTCCTAACCGGAGTCTTCTTCACTTTCAATTTCATCGAGATCGGGGGGAGTGGAGTCCAGTTAGCTCTAGGAAAGCCCTCTATAAAGCATCTTCCCCATCCCTTAAATCTTGATCAAAGATTTTGAGAGCTCACCAGAACCTCTTCAAGGATTTCTTGTGGGTTTTTGCGAGAAAAGGGTCATCGAAGTTTTTGTTGGCCGTCGGAGCAAGATAAGCTTTTTTCTGTCTTCTTTATTTTGATTTTTCCTCATTATCGGCGTGCAGGGGAAGTAAGCAAGCTATCAGGTTGAGTTCAAACAGGGCCGTCCCTATTTTGTTTTGTTTTTCTCTGCATGCCGCCGGCAACAGCTGCCATTGGGGCTATCGTCGGGGCTGTGTGCTCACCGTCATCGGAGCCACCATGGGTGTAAACTATCAAAGAGGATATCGAGTAAGAGTGTGACATCCAGATCCTAATCTAGTGAGTTTAGTCTATTACTGATTAAGATAAGAATCTCTGTACATGATCATCATTATATATACTACTTTATTGTTGGATTTGTACCGTTAGTTTTATGTTGTTGAACTCGTATTGATGGATTTATCATGTTTGAGATACCATTATTTATTAATTTTCATCATGAATGCCTTAGGTGTGGACTATATAGATATATATCAGTGATTGATTATATGAGCATGTGGATATGAATACTCAATTTTGTCAACTGCAAACTAAAAATCGATATGACGAAAGCAACATAAATAACTAGATGGAAAAGATATGGTTTGAACTAGTCTCGTCATGTAGAACAGCCCGTCAGGAGCTTATGCTTGAGACAGCCTGCCAGAAGCTTATACCTGAGACAGTCTCCATGGACTTATGCGTGGATTAGCTGGTCCGAAGCTCATGTCTGGGACAATCTGTCATGAGCTTATGTCTGGGACAGCCCTCATAGGCTTTTATACCTGGGATAGCCGGTCAGGAGCTCGTCCTAAGACAGTTCGTCGGGAGTTTATGCTTAGGACAACCTTTATGACTTAAGTAAGACATTTGGATTAGATGGAGATTGAGACATGATCTTGGTTAGTCCAGAGTCGGAAAGAAAAATGTTAAAGATCATGTGATCATGAAAAGAGAAATAGAAGACAAGATATGAAACTAATACTGAATAAAAGTATTTCACCCGTTAACATATGATGATGCATCTTTTTTGACAAGACAGATAATTTATGGATATTTATAGTATTCTGAATATTGAACATGAGATTTTATATTTTATTGCTTATCTTTATTTTTATATTATATTATTATATTGATGTGATATGAAAAATTCTTATTGAGCTATAAAGCTCACACTCTTCTATTTTTTTTTTATCTTAGAATTGCAGAATGCTCATGATTGGATACGGTTTGGGTTTGCGGATGAGCGGATGAAAAGATAGAGCATTATTGATATCTAATCGAATGATAGAAAGAATTGAATATGTAATTATATAAATTTTGCTCATTTTTATAAAAATAGACTATTATTATTTATAGATATTAAGATATTATAATGAATTATTTTTGACCTTGCATATTCTTTAGAGCACCTTAAGGAGTGTGCGGCCATCACTATCCGATCCGAGAGTTGGGTTCAGGGTGCGAGTGGTATTAGAGTTTAGGTTTAAGATTACTAAAGACTGTGACATAAGCGATATCAAAACTTTAAGATTATGATCAACAAAGTATGATAGATAATATCGGAGTTTAAAGTTATGATCACTAAAGATGTGATAGAATAATATTAGAGTTTAGGTTATGATCACTAGGAAATATGACGTAAGTGGTATTTGAGTTTAAGATTATAATCATTCGAGATTATGATTTTAGTCATATTTGAACTTAGATTATGATCATGAGGAATATGATACACATAAAAGAGAGAATTTTATGTTTGAATTTTGAATCAATAGATACCATGATAAAATTTATGCATGAGTGGCATATGATGTCTATAATAGAATTGACGAGTTATATCTTAGATTTTAATTTGTAGGATTGATCTAAGTATAAGAAGTGTTGACCTTGGAATGAAGTAGGAGATATTGATATGTTGTATTGAGTATACTCGATGACTTTGGAATACCAAACTTATATGGGTGGAGATCACAATAACTTTTTTGATTTTGATGTTAATTATCTGAGTATTATAAATTTTAGACTTATCAAAAAGAAGTTAATTAGGGTATGGTCTAAGAAGAAATTAAATCATATGAAATAGAAATATTTTGGAGCATTGAACCTATAAGAAGATCATATATAAAATTTAAATTTAGATGAAAAATATACTTAAATTTTATTATGAGAATATGAGATACACATCTTGATGAAATCTTTAGTTATTTAAAATATCATATTTGGATGTGATTTATTTTTATCTTTCAGGTTGTATTAAATTTCAAGTCAAAAATTTACTTTTCTAAGTGGATCTAGGGTATTTTAATATTATTGTTAAATTGAATAATAAAATTAATTTTGTTAGAGTATGATATACATGTTATGATGAAATCTTTAATAATTTGTATTATTATCTTTGGATTAGATTCTTTAATTTTTTTTATGATTGTTGAAGATAGTGGAGTGTATTAATTATTTAAATCAAAGTTTAAATTTCTGAGCTGACTAAGACATCTTGCTAGTATTAAATTTTGAATGACTTATATAAATCTTAACACATAAGGGACAAGATGTTGCCTAGATTTATCGATTGATGTTAAGGGTTGTAATGAAGGGAGCTCTACAAGAAAAAAAGGACATAAGTTGATTCTACTTACAAAGATATTGATTTGAGTTCTTCTAGTTTGTTTGAGTTGGAGTTAATTCTTTTAAAAAGAAAGATTGATTTAAAAATTATCTAAATAATTATAAGATAAATTCAAGATTAATTCCAATTAATTCTAGACATGTTGAATTCTTTTGAAGTGATGAAGCTTATGCAATGATTTCAAATATAAGAAGTGGATCAAGATTTAATTTTGATATACTATATTCAAGGGGCAGTAAAGACAAAGAAACTTAAAATTTTGCTCTAAAATCTATATAAAAATTTGAAGGTTGTATGTACATTTGATTTATCTAATATACAAAGATATTTTTATCTTCGATAAACTTATATAATTTGGTAAGTTAAGATCAAAGTGTGTAATAAAAGTGTGGTGGTTTAAATTAGTTTGAAATATTAATCCTTTAAATCAAAAGATATTATGATAGAATACATTAGTTACAAATAAAAAAAGATTTTATTGATAATGAAAGAATACTATTGATATTTTTGACCTAATCTGATCATGGACGTGCAATTTTTACCAGTAGGTTATTTCATTATAGATAATACCAAAAAATCTTAGATATCTCAAGTTTATTGTTAATAGCTTGATAGTTCTTTTGTTAGTTCAAACCTAAAATATCTTGACACAGATCTCATTTTTTAAAATTTAACATTATTACTCGAACTGGCATAGAATGTTGAGATTTTTTTAAGATGAAAGTTCACCTGTTAAATTTATTAGAAGGTCAAAAGAAGAAAGAAATCGATAATTGTGAAGAACACCCGATATTTGATCTTTCTTTATTTTCTATCATAGGTAGTCTGAGATAA
The DNA here is from genome assembly GCF_000442705.2 of Elaeis guineensis. Taxonomy (NCBI): domain Eukaryota; kingdom Viridiplantae; phylum Streptophyta; class Magnoliopsida; order Arecales; family Arecaceae; genus Elaeis; species Elaeis guineensis. The sequence goes on along the minus strand of NC_025996.2, from coordinate 9,680,301 downwards.
TTTTGAATTTTGAGTAGAATGTATTAGATAAATAACTGTGATATTTTAATATAAGATCAAAATGTTACAGTTCTTCGAAAAAATTGAGAAATCAATATAGAAAGAATGAATTTGAGATTTTAAATAATTTTGTTATATCAAGATCATGAGAAATAAATAATATATAAGACATTAGTGGAAGCTTGAGAATGACATGAAGAATATATACTTTTGAAGTATCTACCTCAAACAACACAACCTAATTTTGAAGATAAAATTATTTTAAGGGGGGAAGAATGTAATAATCCGGCCCATTTGGGCCCTGGACCAAGTCCAAACTTTAAAAGCCCAAAAGAAAAAAAAACTCAGTGTGCAGCGTGTGGCGGAAAGGAGGAAGAAGACTCCTAACCGGAGTCTTTTTCGCCTCCGATTTTGTCGAGATCGGACGGAGGAGAATCCGGTTAGGTCTAAAAAAGCCCTCTATAAAGTCCCATCCCCATCCCTTAAATTTTCATCAAAGATTTTGAGAGCTCACCAGAACCTCTCCAAAGATTTTTCATGGGTTTTTGTGAGAAAAGGGTTGTCGGAGTTTTTGTTGGCCGTCGGAGCAAGGTAAGCTCCTTTCTCTCTTCTTTATCTTGGTTTTTCTTCATCACCGGCGTGCAGGGGAAGCCGGCAAGCTATCGGGTTGAGTTCAAATAGGGCATCCTTATTTCATTTTATGTTTTTTCACATACGGTCGGCAACAGCTGCCATTGGGACTGTCGCTGGGGCTGTGTGTTCACCGCCGTCGGGAACCACCATGGGTGGCCTCTATTGTCCTTCCTTGGCTGCATGAGGAGAGAGGAGAAGGAAGGGGATCGAGTCCCCTATTTTGGATGAGGAGAAGAGAAGAAGAAGCTTCTTCTCTCTCTTCTCTAATAATTAATAAATTAAATTAATTAATTAATTAATTAATCAATTTATATTTTATATTTTTTTAGATGGTTTAGAAAAATGTTGGGGACAAGGATAAGAACCCCGATAAACCCCAATAGAGGATTCTGGGTATTTAAGTTGATTTGTTTAAAAATAATAATAATAATAAATAATTAGAATATGTAGGGGATAAACCATCGAGGAGGATATCGAGTAAGAGTGTGACATCCAGATCATAATCTAGTGAGTTCAGTCTATCACTGATTGAGATAAGAATCCTAGTACATGATCACCATTATATATACTACTGTTATTATTGGATTTGTACCATTGGTTTTATGTTGTTGAACTCGTATTGATTGATTTATCGTGTTTGAGATACCATTATTTATTAATTTTCAGTATGAATGCCTTATGTGTGGACTATATAGATATATATCAGTGATTGATTATATGAGCATGTGGATATGATATACTCAATTTGATCAACTATAAACTAAAAATCGATATGATGAAAATAACCTAAATAACTAGATGGAAAAGATATGGTTTGGATTAGTTTCGTCATGTAGAACAACCCGTCAGGAGTTTATGCCTGAGACAGCCTCTCAGAAGCTTATCGTAGGGGCTGGGACAACCTCCACGGGCTTATACATAAATCAGCCGACCAGGAGCTCATGCATGGAACAGTCTGTCAGGAGCTTATACTTAGGACAGCCCCATGGATTTTTATACATGGGACAGCCGGTCAGAAGCTTATCTTGGAACAATTCATCAAGAGTTTATGACTGGGATAGCCTTTATGACTTAAGTGAGACATTTGGATTAGATGAAGATTGAGGCATGATTTTGGTTAGTCTAGAGCCGGAAAGAAAAAGGTTAAAGATCATGTGATCATGAAAAAAAAAATAGAAGACAAGACATGGAGCTAATGCTGAATAAAAGTGTTTCACCCGTTAACATATGATGATGTATCTCTTTTGACATGACAGATAATTTATGAATATTTACAGTATTCTGGATATTGAACATAAAATTTTATGTTTTATTGGTTATCCTTATTTTCATATTATATTATTATATTGGTGTGATATGCGGAATTCTTACTAGGCTGTAAAGCTCACACATCTCCATTTTTCTTTTTCTTCTCAGAATTGTAGGATGCTCATGATTGACTATGGTTTGAGTTTGCGGGTGAGCGAATGAATAGATAGAGCGTTATTGATATCTAGTCAGATGATAGAAGGAATTGAATCTATAATTGTATAAATTTTGTTTATTGTTATGAAAATAGATCATTATTATTTATAGATATTAAGATATTGTAATGAATTATTTTTGATCTTGTATATTCTTTAAGGTATTCTAAGGTGTATGCGGCCATCACATATCCGATCTGAGAGTTGGGTTTGGAGTGTGTCACTTTCAAATTCAATAATGAAAGTGAAAAATCAATGCCCATGATCACAAAGATTGTGGGTAGCGGGTTATAGGCATTAATTACATGATATTAACTCATATGCCCATCATTCAAAAAAATCATCCGAGATTCTGAGAGAGTTTTTTTAGTTTTATCTTTCTTTCTTTGAGCTTAAAGCTTCGTCTCAAGTCATCAGCTCGTCTCCAACCATAAAGCCCGTATGTGTCCGTTCAACAGGCCAAGTGATAGCCGATAACAAGGAAGCACTTTAGTTTAGTCATCCAGTCCTCTCCTCCCAATGTCCAAGGATGGCGTTGGCACTAGATTCGAGGTAAGTGTTCTATCATAATCTGAAAAAGAGAAGATCAGGATCGGGTGGTAGATCCTCTCCACAGCATTCCTAAACAAATTGAAATTGCATGAACCAATACAAATCTAAAATTCAACATCTTTTTAAACTGTTTGCTCTAAATTTTGTATACATAGCTACGCGGCAGATGATGGGTAAAAATTTAATTACAATCACGCTAAGAAATTTATAAAACATCAATTTATAATAACGGCCCGTGATGTTAAAATTACACCAAATTTAAAGAAAGGTTCCTCTCCCTAACACTTGCAATCCCTGAGGGTGTTTAAATTCTCAACCATGGTAATTAAATGTTGAGGCCTCCATCTCAGCTTGGCAATGGAGTGAGAACCAGAGGCTCTGCAAGTGACCTTATATGTACCCATAAGAGGCTGTGGTTCCACATATAACATCAAACAGTAATCATTAACTATTTGTTTTCCTTGGACTCTAGCTACTTCTTAGTTAGATGGTGACGGCGGTTAACATCGACTTACATTCCCTCAGGGATGGGAAATGGGAATGGTCATGTGATGATCTTGCTACCAGGCGAAACATCACCATATCAATACTGTCAAATCAACATCAGCTAGAAATGAACGAAAAAAAAAAAAAAAAAAAAAAAAAGAAAAGAAATCACTTGACACTGATGCTCTATCTTGCAGATGCAGCACATCCCAGTCAGATCATGTTACAATAGCAAAGTTGCAAAGGTATCCAACGAGAGACCAAGAATATAAAGAAGAAACAAAAATATGAAGCGGGTCAAATAGAGCAGGGCACATATCAATAACACTGAAGCCAACCTGCCATGCGAACTGTCCTAAGTAGCGAAAGATCACATCCAGGTTCTGTAGACCTGATTGCATTCAGTCAATGCAATTTTCCTTCCAGGCTTTATAAAGGCATGTGCAAAGATGAACATGCAGCAATAGTTCAGAAGATCACAATTTTTATCTTTGTTGAATAATCACATCCAAAGATGCTTCCTGAAACTAATGTGTACTGCCGGAGGTCCCACCCATGGAAACTAATGTGTACTGGTTCACTCAATTTATTATAAATTCCAACTGTCCTATAATCGTAAGTTGCACAACAAAATCAAATGCAATGATGAAATTGATACAAGACCTAAGTATTCAAGAACTGCTGTTATCCGAATCATAGAAAATTTGTTGAATTTTACCATTTTTCTAGGCACAATGATTCTCTGATTTATTCTCGAACATTCATAGTAATCAAGAATTACTCAGATTCACAATTTCACAATATGTTTATGACCATTCAAGTAATTCATGTAATGCATATCTATCATGTAACCTATTGTTGTTGGTCGGAAGTTTCCTGCGAATGTTCATTATACCTGCCTATCTTCTGCTTGTTCTCACATGGTTAAAATACAGGCATCTCTATATACTTTTTTTTTTTTTTTTCCCTTTCTTTTGAATATCTGAATTCCTTCCTAAAACCTGGATTATCATCTTTTTCCGAATCCGAAATCTTTGTCCAAAGTTGAATTGTTCCTGAATGCCAAGCTTGTCACTGACAGCTAATTGCATTCATCTAATTGTAAGAGGGCACTGTTATAAGCCACCAATCAAGCTGCAGTCGACAAAAACTCGAATAAAGCAGGCAAGCTGCAGTCTTTCTTTTCTTTTCTAATAGATAAGAAAAGAAAGACTGCATCTACCCTTCTACTGAAATAAACTTGGGTGCCTAAAATTTAATAATAAGAAGGAACGGATGCTATTTTCTTGAGTCATGATGGCTTGTTTAAAGAGAAAGTACAACTCATAAGACAGGCAAAATGGTGGAGATGAGCATCAATCGTTAAAATTACACACCCAAAGCTATCTTGCCTCATGTACCGTTTCATTTATGTTCCAAACCTTAATCATGCATCTTCTTAGTAGAAGTTCCTAGAGATAGAAATCATATAGTGATGATTTGGTTTAAAAAAACAAAAAGAAAAAAAATAAAAGTTCAACTAATGACATCCAATAGCACTTATTTTTCCTTAAAAATCAATTCCTTATATTTTATCTCAAAATTCACATAAACCGTACATGTTTCTTTTGAAACAAACCTCCTCAAAGATCCACAAACCTTAGAAAACGTAGAAAAAGGATAACTCAAAAGAAACACCAAATACAACAACAATGTTTTTGGATCCATGATGATATGAACAAAACTGAAAACCCAAGCGATTGATTTAAATGGTAACCCAACAAAGGATTCCATCCCAAGGACTATGTCAAGGCGAAGGTCTCACCATGAACTCTTTAAATTCTCCAATGAAAAATAATCCAAGCAAGCCTGACAAAACATTCATTTTTCATCAGCCGCCTGCCAACATGATTTCTCCATCTTTCTATAAATGGTGGCGCGCACCCCAAACCTTATTCCATTAAGTTTGACAGGCCATGTGCAGTAGCATTCTCCAAAACATCTTAAAGCATCCATGTTCTCAAGTTAACGAAATCAATGGTCTGTGGTTCGTGTCTGGGAAGCAAAGAGCTGGATGGACCCTTGCTCCCATCCCTCCAACATCATTAACTTGTAAACAATACCATTACACATTCTAATTTAGATCATTATGATAGCAATTCTATTAGAAGGTTAGAGGTCACGACCAATAGTCAAGAAGCCATGTTGCATTCAATTCCACACAAAAACCAAGCACCAAAACCCTAACACTAGATCCCTTAAGAGAGCAAGGCCCTAACACTAGGTCCACTTAAGAGAGCAAGGCCATGGATCGATTGATAATAAAAAAATGCTCAAGAAGCAGTATTGCATGATATCCTAAACAAAACTGAGGAAAGCACCGAAAACCTAATCCTAGATCTGCTTAAGATTGTGCATTCCCCCCCCCCCCCCCTCCCCTTTTCTTCTTTTCCTTGTCTATTCTGCATCCTCGTATCCTTTGTACGATTTCCCTTTCATTAGCTGAATGGAAGGCTAGGAAGACGTCTTCGAACATGCCTTCCTTTTTGTTACCAGAAAACAAAAGGGTTAGGAAAAAAATCCTTTCTTACCAGACCCTTCCATTTGATATAATTTTTTATCTAGCAAAATAATATCACTTAGTAAAGATTGACCCAGTCGAAAGAAAAGTAGCCTTGCTGGAAATTTCTTGCTTAAACCTGATTTCCACAAGGTTAGCCACAATGAAGTTAGCAATAAAGGTGCGTATAATAAGCTGTCGTTAGAACAGAGAGAGAACCAAACCAGATAACTGGCGCTTAAGGCCAGTGATAATACCGACAATCTCAAAAGATGGTTCTCCCTTCCTGAGGATATAAAAATGCACAAGTGAGAGGCTGTCAGGAGCATAATGAAACTTCAGATAGAATATGAAAATGCTTATTAGAGGCTGTCATAAGCATTAGAGGCATTACTTGAATCGAACTGCAAAAAAGACTTGCAATCACCATTGATTTTCTCTCAACCATTGATTATATACAAAATGTATATAATCTGTCCAAAACCTTCCAACCATTCTCTGATGCATAGCTAATCTTTCAAAATAAAAATTCTGATGGATAATTGCACGCAGTTAGATGGCATCCAATGCGTTGGGAAAGTAAAATAATTTGATACATTTTCTAATATTGTAATATAGATGAAAAATATTAAAGAAACAACATTTGATACAGCAGAAATATAAGTTTAATAACAAAGTCTGAAAGCCACGAGTTCATGGAAAATGCCATCAAATGATGAATTTACACTAGCAGTTCTTCTTCATGAATTAGCGAACAATCTAGTCCTCTTCCTCCTCGAAATCTGAATCATCGTCAGCTGCGGGTTCATCTTCCATATCTGAATCACTCTCGATATACACGGCTCTCCTGCTGTTCTCCCTCTTCGGTCGAGCTGCTGCTGCCAGAACCTCATTCAACTCAGCTGGGTTTCCGGGTGAGGAACTGCCAGACTCTTCACTGCTGGTTGGAGAACTTCCAATCCTACCCAATACCGACCCACTTTTCTTGTTGAAGGGAGAGGCCCTCATCTTCCTGACTTTCTTCTCAGGTGAAATCCCAGTATTCTCCACCGGCTTCAACACTTCAGTAATCAGCTTCTGACTCAGAACTGGCTTGCTCTGTGCTGTTCCCCTCTTTCTTGTGGTTGTTGTGCCAGCTTTCCCTCCCTTTGCCTTCTCATTTGCAGGCTTTTTCCCTCTAGCTTTCCCTCCTTTAGGGGGGGCTTCCACCAGCTCAAAATCCTCATCATCATCATCTTCCAGAATGGTTGGCATGTCATCTTCAGCGTCATCACCATCAGAAATCTCCGTAAAGGTTGATGGAGCCTTCCTTGCAGCTGTCCTTTTGCTAGGTTCTTTCTTCCTCTGTTCTTTCTGGCTTAATACTGCTTCAGTTTCCATGGCTGCAAAGTAACTGAAAAATCAGCCAACCTGCCAGGATTTTGCAGCAACGAAAGCCATAACTTGCAAAAAAAAAAAAAAACGTCGGAAACAACGTACCAGATTGATGATCTGGGGAAGAATCAAGGTTATAAGCGGCCAGCCGGTCCTTTAATGCAAGTACTTCTTCTTCATCATCTTCATCACTCTCAACCACCGCAACCTGAAGGAAAGAGAGCATCAAATCAAATAACAAAATCTAATTAACATAATCTAAAAAATACTGGAATAATCAACTGAAGCTCACCTTCTTTGCTGGAGCTTTCTTTGCGCGTCCTCTAGGTTTTGGTTTTGAAGCCTCAGGAGCATTGCCTGCAAAAGACCAGAACTGATTTTGTAAATAAACCACAAGGACCATGAGCATGGAAAAAATCATATTCAGATCTGTAAGGGAATAAAAAACATACCTGCATCAGTGGAGGTAACGTCCGATACAGTAGAGGAGTTATTTGCATTGTTCTTCCGTGGCTTCTTAGGTCCTTGTTTAGACAATGCAGCACCAGTAATGTTCTTCATTCTAGTCTCTCTTTTTATTCCTTCCTCGGCATCTTTTCGTTCTTGCTCCTGCTTCAAAAGATGAGCTCATTGAGCACAAGTGAGAAAGAAGTGAGGGGTTTTGAAGCAACAACTTCACTTACATCAAGCTCCATTTCGAAAGCATCAAGATCTTTCATCCATAAGTCCCTCGGTGAGGACTTTCTCAGTTCCTCAACCTCATCCTCTAGTTTCTTCCTTTCTGCACAGAGCTCCTGAACCTTTTCCCAAGTCAAGGTTCCTATGGCCATGGAGAGCAGATATTCATAATCGGCAGCTCTTGCTCCACCACCATTCACCACTTCCGGGCTCTCTTCATTTCCATCTTCTTCTACCGTGGCTCCAGCAATGGCAGCATCAATGCCCTTTGATTTCTTTGGGAAAGGAGCGAAGCCTTTTTGCTGCAGCTCGAGGAACAAATCTGCTCTTTTCCGATTATTGACTATTATCTCGCCTCTAACTACACCAAGAATGAACCTGACTTTGTTATCCAGCTTGAGCAAATCCAACTCAAGATTGTCCAAGAGCGCTTTCTGCGTAAGTATGGCAAAACGATCACTAACTTGCACAAAGTGTTCACAAGCCAGAAAATATTCAAAACCAAGTCCAATGGTACCTTTCTTTTGGCATAAAATTCAAGCCTCAAATGAAAGAAGTCCTCGAGAACTGCAACAAAGACCGAGCATCAGCTAAGGTAAAGAATGACACAATCCATCTCAATGAGGGTATATTTTAAAAACTCACTTTGTTCTGGGGTATCATATTTCTTGATGACACCTTTTGAATCAAACAGGTGCATATTAGTAGTGCTGATGGTCGTAGTGAGCTTAAACTTCTTCTCAAGGCCTTCTTCTCTGGCCATATTCAACTTCTCCTCAGTCAAAATAATCTCAAAATGCACATTAACATCATCATTTTGCTCTCGGTAGTCCTGTGGATTAAAAAAGTGACAAGATTTTTTATGGGATTCTATACGCAAATAAAACTAATCCTGTGAGTTTCAAAAACTTACCTTGATAAATGGTTCCTTAATCTTATCATTCCCAGTCATCAGTGATTCAAGAAATTCCTTGTAATCCTGAGTCCATCTTCTAATCGGCAACTCTGTGATTTTTAACGTTGTGCTGTCAACCTCCTCAGCGAGACCAGTGATGGTGTAGGTAACACCAGCTTCCTTTGATGCTGATTTCTCAATTAGACCCTGGTTTTAGGTAAAATAGAGCTTGTGGTTTAATATAGTGTTCCTATGCAGATTACCTCATGCAAAGGAAACTTAACTGACCTTGAAACTCCTGTACCAGGGGTCCATAGGCTGCATTGGCTCATTATTTAGCAACCGTCTAACATTAGCAACAATGTCTCTTGGGTTGTAATTAGGAACAAAGGTGCTCCATCCGGTACCAATCCCTTCACTCCCATTGACTAAAACCATTGGTATAATGGGCATGTACCTGAGTATTAGTGGAAAGTAAACAAACAGAGTTCTCAGGAAGCCTGGACCAATCAAGCAATAGTTAAGAAACCAGTATTGTGCATGTTATTACCAAGTTGGTTCAATCAATTGGCCATCTTCATTTAAGTAGTCAAGAAGAATATCATCATCCTTGGGAAACAAGAACCGGGTCAGTGGTGATAAGCGAGTGTAGATATACCTTGCACTGGCATGATCTTTGCCTCCCTGAGTTCAAATAGATGAATTAATTAAAAGTCTGTATATGAATCAAAGTAAGAAGTTTCAGGTTTTTATTTTGCTATCTCACTTGGTGCCTGGTGCCAAATTGTCCATTAGGTTGCAGAAGGTTTATGTTGTTGCTACCAACAAAATCTTGAGCCATTCCAATAATGGTGCTAGCAAGACTCTGCTCACCATGATGGTAGGCTGAATGTTCCGAAACATAGCCAGCAAATTGAGCAACCTATATGACATAGAAACAGGAGTGAAAGAAAGCATACTATAAATGTGTTCTTGCGCTCAAACTCATACAATCGAAACTAAATAACTAGCAAAATCTAGCCCAATATACCTTAGCTTCCTTGACAAAATTCCTCTTAAATGAGCAAAACAAAATTTTTCTCTGGCCTGGTTTCAGGCCATCAACCATTGATGGTATAGACCGCTGCAAATCTGCCATAGAGAACAAGATCAGCTCCTTGTTGACAAAATCACTGTATTTGATGAGCTTCTCCCTTTGATCAAGATATGTTCCCGGCTGTAGACATTGATGAAATTTTCTTATCAGAATACAAAACAGATAATGTAGCCAGCCCTAGCTAGTTTGGGATCAAGGATTAGTTGAGTTGAGTTGAATACAAAACAGATATTAATAAAAAAAAAAGAGAGAGAGAGAAGGAAAAGTCATTTACCTCAAATTGGCGAAGCCAGTTTTTCCTAGCCTCAATCTTTTTCTTGCTGAATGCCAATTCAATAGCATCTCCATCTTGATTATCAACCCACATAAAATCTTTCTTATGCTTAACAATATCTTGGAAATATTCCTTTCCTTCTTTTGATGTGCTTGTTCCCAACCCCTATATGGCAGGCAATTACACGAAAGATAAGCACTCTTTTATGTGAACTAACAGAATATTGGGTAGATTATATTCTAATTCATTACACCCTAAGACAAGACCTTATAATACTTAATAGACCAGCCACTTGCGTTCCCTCCCAAACTTTCTTTCCATGCTTCATACTCAGGCATGGAGTAGAATGGCAGGACATTTTTGTTTCTGTTATGAGTTGCCTGTAGAACAGAAAATACATCATTCGCTTCACAATCCTAAAAATGACAAATTTCTAACAAATAACTTTACAATCAAGGCCTACCTTCACTATAGGTGTGATGAATTCAACCATGAACGATGGGATTTTCAGCAGTGATGGCCAAAATGAATGTATGAAGTTAATCAAGAGGCCCTTGATGTGGGAGCCATCATGATCCTGCACCAGGAGACAAAGAATCTGTAAGTTTGCTGGCACCCTTTTTCCTCCAAGAATGAAGACAAACAACATCAAAAACATACCTGATCGGTCATTATCATGAGATGTCCATATCTTAAACCTTTGGTGCTTTCGTACTCCTTCCCCTGCTGCAAACCGAGAATTTGCTTAATGCTCTGGATTTCTGCATTGTCCATTATCTGCTTGTGGCTTGCTTCCCTCACATTCAGTAGCTTACCCCTCAGAGGGAACACACCATAGTGGTTCCTTCCTACTACAGAGATACCAGCCATCTGTATATTAAACAGCAAAGCAGAAATTATTTATTCATACTCAGAAGCTTAGATATTAACAGACTTTAACTTATTTCATGCTACTCACAGCAAGAGCCTTTGCTGAATCTCCCTCTGTCAAAATCAAGGTACACTTCTCAGAGTTCCTTCCACCAGCATCATTAGCATCTTCAAGTTTAGGAATGCCCACAATTCTCTGCCTCTTGGTTCCATCTGTCTTCTTCAATTCCTTACTCTGCTTGAAATCAGCCCATGAGAGGAGGCTATTTACAACTCCCGATTTAGCCACTGCATAAGAACAGAGTTACATATACATATTCAGTTTCAAAAATAGTTTTTTTCTTTGATGTCACTTCAAAAATAGTCTAGTAGGAAAACACTGACCCTTTTTAAGAAACTCCTGTGAAAGCTCGCACTTTGAACCAAAGCTTCCTTGACGAGTGGTCAAGGTTTCTTTTGTCTGTGAATCAAAGGCTGGGTTGTCGATAAGTGCGTTGACAAAAACCCATAAGTGACTTCTCACGTTATGGGCTTTGAGGTTAGCATTCTTGTTCTTCTTATTTACAATGCTCATCACATGGCTCGTGATTTGGTTAGTAACATATTCCACATGAGTTCCACCTTTTACTGTGGCAATCCCATTCACAAAGCTGACCTGATAAAATAAGGGAGGAGACGTTATCAACGTAGATTAAAATTTAAGCACAATGAAATTATTGGCAGAGAGATCTCTGTTAAGTTTCATACATACCTGCTGGAATTGCCCTTCGCTTAAACTAGCACAGATCTCCCACCTATCATTCACTTTCTCCGAAATCCTATTCAGCACAAATCACCAAATAAGAACATTTTCAATGTAAGAGAAGCTTATACATGAAATGCAAAATTTACATTATCCTCAGACCTTGGAAGAGGCTCAGGTCTGGACTTAGAAGCAGATTGAAGGTATAAGTTGACATAGTCACCGAATGACTTCACAGGAATCCGCTGTCCATTTAACTCAACCTTGACAGATTTGCCAAGGATTCCTGCTAGATCAACAACTCTCTTCTTCATGAGTGCAACCACATCATCTTCCAGATGGGTCATGTTAAATTTGGCCAAATCTGGCTTGAAAGTGACTTTAGTCCAGTTTTCTCCTTCCTTGCACTTAACAATGGAGGGCTCAGACTTTTTTCCCATATTTTCTGAGAAAACCTACATATGAAGAATCACAGAAACCATGACCACAAATCTTACAATCTCAAGGCTGAGGTTTAAAACTCATAAAGCTAGAAATTGTTGAGCAGTTGGACACACAAACCAAAAACCCAAATTAGGATAACAGTTTTGCGAAAGCAAAACAGAGACATAAATGGTACAAGATCGAGCAATATGGACAATAAGACCATCAAATCGAGTTCCTAAGCATACAGATCCTAAGAAGCCAGATAAGGTGATGCGTTCAAACCCCTGTTCCATATGATCGGACTCAGGAGTTCAGCTGAATCAGATTTACAACTTCCAAAGCTTGAGATACAGGCATACTCAGATAACTTACACCCCAAGCTCCCACTTTTAACACCAAGATCTAACGAAATCTTGAACATCTCCAAATAACAGAAGTCCGTAACACAGGACCCAGTAGATCCGACGCACCCAAAAAAAAAAATTCTAAATAACAACAGAAAGACAGATTTGTTCACGAGAATAAAAGACCAAGATTGCAAACAAAAGCCCTAATTCAGACAACCCCCAAGATCACACACCCCCCAAATTCGAACCGAGATATCAAAACTATATAAAAAGAAACCCTGGTATATTTCCACAACAACCGCAAATTCCATAAGAGACTCGTAAGAAAGATAACAGATACAGACCGTAAAGTCGCATTGCAAAGAATGCCGAAACCCGTTTACCCTAAAACACCCAATTTCAAATCCCATGCCCTAAACAAAAATAGAGTAAACAAACCCTACAATCAAAACCAAAGAAACCCTAGATCCCAAGACCAAAAAATTTTTGCAGACATAAACCCTAATCAGAAATTTCGCCGAAACCTTCCAAAATTTCACATCCAAAAGGGGAAAAAAATTCTAATTTCTCGTCAAGAAATCAAAAGAAGAGATTAAGAAAACAAATTTTAAAGAAATCAACAAAACCTGCTTGTACTTCTTCTGCCTCCTTCCATCTGCAGTCTGGATGACGAACTCGGTTGAGAAAATGTTGGTGAGCTTTGCCCCGTACCCGTTCCTCCCACCGGTCGTCTTCTTGACGTTGTCGTCATAGTTGCTACTGGTCAGCAGGTGCCCAAAGATCATCTCGGGCACGTAGACCCCCTCCTCCTGATGGATCTCGACGGGAATCCCATCCCCGCTGTTGTAGACGCTGATGCAGTTCCCGGCTACGTCAATCTCCACCTTGACGGAGTCCATCGACGGATCCCGTTGCTTGTTGTCGGCAGCGTTGACGAGGATCTCGTCGAAGATCTTGTAGAGGCCCGGGACGTAGGTCACCGGGCGGTGGACCATCTCGCCGTTCTCGTAGACCCAGAGGGTCTGGGTGTGCTTCTCGACGGAGCCGATGTAGGTGTCGGGCCGGAGGAGAATGTGCTCCAGCTGGGTCTTCTTCTGGTACATCTCCTCGATGGTCTTGTTGGGGCCGTTGGCGGTGGCGCCCCCCCCGCGGCGGAGTTGTAGGCGGTGCTGGACTGGAGGGGTTGCTTCTTCTCGACAGCCATGGCAGAGAGACACAGAGCTTGTGTCCAAGATAATGCGAGAGAGATAGGGCGAGGGTTGAGGCCCTCTCGGGGAGGTTAAATAGGAGACTGGGGAACGAGGATCGGGATCGGGGTGGGCGCCTGGGGTTGCAACGGTCCAATGGTTTGAAATTTGAAATGGGTGGAGGGACGGTGGGGATGGTTTGAGGATGATCGGGTGGCCGTGGCTGGCTGGTCACGAGTTTGAAATTTTGGGATGCCTCCCCAAAGTTAAAAGAAATGGACGACGGCGACTGCAACGGTAATAAAATATTTCCTTCTTTTCTAAAGACTAAAGGGACGTCAGGTGCAGCGCACAGTCATGGAGAGCTGATGCCAAGGATTCAACCTTGGCTTGGAGCGAGCTATCGCGCGCACTACATGCATGATGATGCAGATAGATACCATCAATCATCAAGATGCACGAGCATTTATTCTATTTATCCCATGCTCATTTCAATGATGGCCTACTATAATGCACCATGGTGGTTGATGGTATGCACCAATATGGTCATGTATATAATGCACATAATAATTTTTACTTGTCTCGGGATGGAGTTGATGTTGCTATTTTGCAAGCAATAAAGATCATCCTACACTTAACTTGAGGATTTACTCATTCCAATTTCTATGTCATATTAGGTGATTTATTTCTGCTTAAAAAAAGCTAATTATCAACTTATTTATTATGATGAATGTATTTTAAAGCTTTCTTTTTAGAAATATGGTAGTTGAAATAATAGATTAAGAGCCCAGCGTGATGTCTTATCTCCATGTCCATAAATCATCTTTTACATACATAAAAGTGGCTACTTAATGAAGGAAGAAGAGAGTGAGCATACGAAGGTTGTTGCTACTCTAGTAGGTTATTCTAGTTTTTCAATTTCTCAAAAATTATAATATTCATAAATATATTTTTTTTATTTTAAATTAAAAAATACTTCTCAACAATCAATAATTATTAGTTATTATTTATAGTTACTGACCAACTAAAAAAAAAAGAAGCTTAGGTCTTTTATATCTGTTAGATGTGTGTCCTAGATGCCAGATTGGTTGACATATTCCTGTACAAATGTAAGAGTAAATTTATAATTTTGACTATAAATGAATAAAAGGGTTATTCTACTATCACATTGTGTACATTATGTCTGTGATACATCCTTTGAGTTAGTAGGAATGTTAATTCATATTTTCAAAAGTTGAAAATTTAAGGTATGAATTTACATAACTAACTCATAAACAGCTCTTGATCATAGGATCATCACGAGGATGATGATCGATTCAGAAGGTTGGTGTACGATCACTTCCTTAGGATAGATGTATCTTGAGTCTACGGTATGGAGACATCGGAGCGAGAGTATAGGTATTCGTTAAAAATGAGAGTACTGAGCGTGATCACCTCGAACAGTCATAAGGAAGTCTACCTTCTCGTCGATGACTAGCTCGATGCTGCAGCTGTGTGTCTAGTTCTTTGACCTGAGGTACATCGACAGTTCACCTTGAGTGTGTTATAGTTTGACTATACCATAACTCGATCTCCTAGCCATTCGGAACCTTGAGGTGCATGTTGGCTGTAGCATATTCATTGTAGGAACCAAATTGCATCAAGATGGAATCTATCAACCTCGGTAGATAAGAGGAGTAGTCCTATGGTGATCGAAAGATCGAGTCCTTAAGCCCATGACCATGGAAGAGTGAAATAATGAAAAAGAGTTTTCCATTGGAGTTTCATATCGGATTTGGATCGATCGATTTGTTCAAATGACTGATGTTGGGTTTGACGAGTTTACCTTAATCCTAATTCAGTCGGAACTCATGATAAAAGAACTCAATCACACAGGTAGCTGCACCAAGAGATTCGTCTTCATTTCTGATGGGTTACCACCATATACTGCTAGGTGTCACTGATGAATTTTGGAAGCAATTAGAATGATCTTGATGATCGATCATTCTAATTGTCTGAATCAGAAGAGTTCTGATCCATCGAAAGGAGTTTCGATGATGTCGATGATGAGATCACGACATGTCTCATTACCATACGAAAATGAACCTAACTGGATCACACAAACAAGAGTTAGAGTCTGGATGTCATCAATTGAGCTAGTCCAGTTCGATTGATTTGGATTAGATCCAATTAGGTTCAAGAAAATCGTGCTAGCACACGATTGAGCCTAATTTTCTTCTCGTGTAATCTTTTTCATCTCGACTGAGTCAAATATGATTTGACTCATCCAGAGAACCTTGAGAAGGTTTCTCTCAATATGACTGGAGCCAGTCTAGCTCAAAAAAGTCATCTTAATTCATAAGATGAATTTAAGACAACACCTGCCAATTTCTGTCACCTGTCATTTTCTATTTTAGGACATTGATCAAACGTTGACCCATGGATCTTGGACTGAAGGCCACTTGGCAAGAGGTCATTGGAGAGTTTTAGTGGAGTGTCCACCTGCTAAATTGGGCCTCAAAATGGATGCCACAATCAGATATGGCATGCACCCCAAGTGGATAAGGATAGAGTCTCATGAGATGAGGACTCTGATCCCTTGATCAACTTGGACTATGGGGCGCCAATCTCACTGTGCTTATCCCGTGTTGGTGCCAACAGTAGGAGGGATTATGGAGATTCTTATCTGATATGATTAGATGACATCACTCCACCAATCATAATTTTTTCAGAATTAATTAAAATTTTTTGATTGATCGAATGATGTGGCACTGCATGGCACAGCAGGGTCTATTTAAACCCTGTCTGCGCCTAGGGTTTAGAGAATCTGCTCAATACCTAGCAAAAATGTGAAATCCCTCCACTTCTCCATGCCCTCTCTGCTCCTCTCCCTCCCCTCTTCACGTCCAAGAAGTTGGGCGTCCATCTGGTACTTGTCCAAGGCGTGGTGGCTCCCTGATCAGAAGGCTGCAGGGATTTGTCGAGAAGTTGCTGCTCCAGCTTCAGAAGATTTTTTGAAGATCTTTCAGATCATATCCAGATATGATTTTTGGAGCAAAGATTCGCGAGGAGAAGATGATTCAAATTCTGCTCGAGTGGATACCGGTAGAGGCCAGACGACTGCGTGGCTATTTTAGAACTTCGGGCATTGCTGCGATCATCTATAGGATAATATAGTTACCCTAGAGGCATTTCTCTATTCCTCATATTTTCAGATTTAATTTTAGATTTAATATCAGATAATAAGAATTAGATCTAATAGATCTTAGATCTGAAATATCGTAGGATAATTTTTTTTTGAAATATTCCGCCCCAGATCTCATTAGATCTGCAAGATCCTACAAGAAAAAAAATCTATTTTTTCTTCATCAAGATAAAATCTTAGTAATTGATAACTATTCTTGAATCAAGCGATTTATCTTTGTATATTTTGATTTGAGTCAAATTTATAAATGTTTGAATTGTGTATCCCCAATTATTGCTATTGTTAACTTCTTCATTCTTCTCTTCTATTATTTATGTCTATAATGAAATATAAACAAGTTTATTGATTTCTTTGTATTTTTTAAAATTTTTTTATCATGTTTTTTTAAAAAAATCAGGAATTTATTTGGTTGGAAAGCTAGAACAAGAAAAAAATGAACCTTTTTTTTTTCAAAATTCATGAGGAATAAAAAGTTTAACATACCCAAGTAAATTTATTTGACTTCCCCTTGTGCAATATAGTTTTATTTGAATTGAAAATAATTATGCATCCATTGATCTAGTAAAATGATGCAGAGAACATCTTTTGGAACCATTCTTTCTCACTTATCCAAGATTTTTGCATGAACCATCATATAAGCACAAACAACCCCCCCCCCCCCCCCCACCACAACAAAAACCCAAACTCCTTTGTTTTCTATATCGTTATTTTTGGTGTGATGAATTCCTTATAATGCCAAGCATGTGATTTTGGTCCAAATTAGATAGCAAGAAAAAGTTTGGCATGTTTAAGGCAAGAGTAGGTTAGAAGGACATTGATGGCATAATGTAATTTGATGCAACTCAAATGCACCTAACATGGTTCATGATAGTTTGAAGTAGTTCAAATGTAGTTCCATAGTGGATTAGACCAGGTATGGTGAGTATATAGTGTAATTAGTGCATAAGTTACTAGTGTATGGGATGTGTTCTTCTCATGAAATATGAAAAACTAGTGTCAGAATGTGTATAAAAAGGTATCTCTCATTTCATTATTAACATGTGCATTTCAATTGCTGATATATAATGATAACTGTAGTGCATCATAATGCCATCATACGATGACTACAGTAATATTTATTTGGCATGTCATTTTCCCGAGCACTTACTATGTTATTCTTTCTCATATTAATAATATAAGCAAATGTATAATGTTTTATCAATTAAACATAAAATGCTTAAAATACAAATTATCCACAAGGTTGCTATCTTGATGCTATAATAACTTAACCTTTACAATAGTCACTAATGGTCATTACAGTATAGCAAGGACATGATTCAAAAAAAGGGTTTTTTCAAATCTATTTCGCTAAACAATGGCCCTCTATGATAAATTTAGTCTTCTATCTTGTAGATGTCAATAATCTACTCTCCTTATTATATTCTCAATGGACCGTACCCTAGGGGAGATTGATCAGGTGGGTTATGTTCCTACAATCAATATTTCTAAAAGCAAATAGTTATTAGACATTCATAAGAAGGTGGTGCATTTTAGCATTTGTATCACCGAGAATTTGATATTTAGGTGAAGCCATCCATGCATGTCAATACATCTAAAGCAATTCTAGACATAATTGATTTATGAAAGACAACTTATATACCATGCTTGGTGCTATCATGGAAATATTAGATTTAAAAGCACAAGGTGACCTTATTGGGCATCTTAAAAATGTGAAGCATCATGTTATTTTTAGTGTTTAGTTCTAAAGACATCCAAAAGGAAATGTACTAAGTTTTAAACAGAATTGCCACCTCCTTTTCTTAAGAAACAATGATAGGAAACTTAAGATAATGGAAGGGGGATAAGGGTTGGGATACATGTCATAAGTCAAGGCAAAGTTAAGGAGACTGCTAAGAAAAGTGCAAGCATTCCAAAATAGCTTGACAATCAAGCTTGGCCCCTACTTGTCCAAGAAGATAGAGATGTCAGTTGTGGACACCTATTTTCATTCTAAGTTTTAAAAAACATATTTTAAATATTTTCTATTGATGGTCAGTTTATGAGATATAATTTAGATGCCAAGCTTTGAGCCATACTTCATAAATTAATAACAAGAATTTCACGTCCTAAAATTGGATGTTGACATATTAAAGATATTCTAATGACAATCAACTTATGGAATATCATGCTTATCATCATGTTTCAAAAATCAACAGTGAAAATTATAAATAAAGAAATATTAGAGCTCATAGACAATCTTAATAATTCTTCGAGTCATGATAACTGTAAATAACGGTTTCGAAAATCTAGAATGCCAATTTATTTAAAGCTATTCCAAAGATAGTTGGTTCATGCTAATTAGGTTTAACTTATGCTGGATGTCATTTCTATAACTGAGCATCACGCCGTAAATCCTAGAAAGACACTAATCACCTAATGTGATGTGATCTTGTTCCATTTATTTTATTGACCATTCAATTTTTTTTGGAAATTAAGACAGTGAGGGTTCCCATCAAAATTGGTCTATAGGCCAGATTTTAGTTCGGATTATGGATAACCAAGCATAGCAATTTTACCAACTGAAGTAGTCGGGATACAACTATAATTTTCAGTCTCACATATTATATGTTTTCACAATAAGTGTACATATTAGTTGCTATAAGTTTTCATGATAAGCCTATGTATTAGTGTTTGTATCATAATTTTTGGTCTCATATGCTTAAGGTTTTCACAATAAGTATCTATATTAGATTTTTTTCAAGATAAGTATCTGTATTAATTTTTCTTTTTTAAAAGAAAGAAAGAAAAATGTATAGAACTTCTACAGAGAAATACGTTGCTATGTTAGAGAGACGGATTTATGTATGCGGGATTAATTAACCAGGGGCCTAACCTAAGAAAATGTCCTTTCATGGGAAGACGACACCATGGGATTTTGCTAGGATACGGTGAAATGAATACTGGACGTGCTCACCGCCCACAGGACAAGAGGCGGTACCCTCCCCCCTCCGGTATAAATCACCGCCTCCACACAGCGACAGCGAGGGAGTCCTGTGCGAATCGAGGCATTCCGACATCCGTAGGTCTCTATCGAGGTGATTCCTTGCGCCCTCTCCTCCTCTCCTCGTCTTCTCCTGATCAATTTGGTTTTGTTGTTATGTTCTCAGATTACGATTCGTAAGTGGAACTAGGTCGAGCCACTATTCGCATTCGTTTTTTTCTTCTTGTTATCTTTCTCTGTTTCATAAATTTTGTAATCCATGTGACGTTGCTTGTTTTTTATTTATGATTATTATTTCCGTGCATGTAGTTAGAAAAGCAGATTGGATGGTTAAATTCAGCTCCATTGCTGTAGAACAAGTAAATTTTAGGGTGATACAAGTTTCTGTGGTACTTTTAAAAATCTCTGGTTGACTACTGATACTTTGAAGGTGATTCCTTCTATCATCTTCGGCTCTCCGAATCTTCTTCCCGTCAGTTTTGTTTTGCTTTCGTGATTTATTGTTAGGATTTGTTAAGGAGCAGCAGATTCTAATTATTTTCTTCTTCTTATTGTTCTACTTCCTAGAATTTTTAGTGTTGTTGTTGTTGGCTTGGTTCGTTCTAATGATCCTTTTTTTTCCCTGGATCATCTAGTTAGAAATGTACATCTGATCGTCATTTTTATAATTTTCTGGTTGAATTAGTCTTCGTCACCAATACAACTTTTATTATTTAGTGTGCAGAATCTTCGCTCTTCGCTGTATATATATTCCTTTGGTCTTCTCCTGCTTTCCAATTATTCTCTTGATCAAATTGGTTTTGACTTCATAAAGGAGGTGATTGAGGTGGAGCTGCCTGTTTGGGTTCATTTGACGGTGTTGGCTTTGTTTTCTTTTACTTTTGTTTTCTATTTTTTCTTTTAATTGGTCTTTATTTTTGATATTTATTGTCAGCTTTATTGTGGTTGAATATGTGAAATTTGTTAGAATATAAACTTTTGTTCTTCTTCTTTTTTTCCAACTTTCACTCAGTTTCTGACATGATGTAACAATCTCTCTTGGTGATCTCTTTGAGATTGAAGTCATCTTAGATTAGTAGGTTATCCATTTAACGTTTGCTCTCATTCATGTGATTATATCTCTTGTACGTAGAATTCTATTTTTGGTTGCCTCTGTTGTACTTACCTGTATCAATCTTATGTATCAAAAGGAACATCTGAAATGGCTGTGCCGGAATCTGGAGTACTTCAAGGTTTTCCTCATGATAAGGTGCTCAGAGTGGAGGAGGGATGTGATGAATTTATCAGCATAAAGCATAGGTTCTATATGAGTATTGGTTCGCTCGCACAATATTGCCCCCTTGTAGCATTGCAAAGGCTCAGATGTACTGCAGATCAAATGATAGCTCGAACGGAAGCTTTCAAGCATCAGTCAAAACTCTTGTCTGAGAAGTATGATGGTGAGCCTAACATCCAAGATGGGTTGTATGGATCCTCCAAAGTGGGCATCATTCAAATCATTAATCATGGTTTTGATGTTTCTGCACTCCCCGAGGATGGTGGGTATTTTGGCATTGGCTTATACATTACTCCTGAGCAGGTGGCCATTAACAGGTAGACTAGAACCAACGGAGCCCATCTTTGAGATTCCAATATATACATACATTCATATTTACATATGTACACACACACACACATATATGTGTGTGTGTGTGTACATATACTTACATATTTTCGTATACAGAAATATATATAGATACATATATACAATAAAACTAATAGTGGGTGCCAACAAGATGACCCACATAAGGTCGATACTGACCGGATGATTGCGACCTAATATCGATTGTCGAAGCCATCGGACGTGACTACTTTCTCGAAATGGACAATGTAAAAATATGAATAATACATATTTTTTGACCATTAGATGCACACACATACATACATAATACACACACACACACATATCGGATAACCATTCATCAAAAGATATACATTATGTATTTTTTAAACTATCTACTTTTGATTACTGGATACATAGGCAATGCAAAATCACATGATTTTTGATAGTAAGTAGTTTAAAGATGGTAGATCATATCCAATGGCTCAGATCATTGATATACAAATCCTCGATTGTCCAGTTATACCAACTTTATTAAAGGTCTTGTGCCGGTGCCTCTCCAACATACATAGGGATGGATTACACTCTTCTTGAGAGAATTTGGTAACTATTCCTCGCAAGTTAAAACTCAATAATCAAGCACCCAAATTAAAGATTCATTCCATTAAATATGATCTATACCACTAAGAATGCCTATAAGCCAAAAATTACTTATTTTGATGGTCCGTAATCTATACGTCAAGTTGGTGCAAAAGTGCATGGTTAAAATAAGACGAGACTATGTTCTTTTATGATCTAAGCATTAAAATCTATAGATTTTCCATCTCTACATGTTTTAATATGTGTAAATCATGTTTAATAAGATGGATCCTTAGTATAAATGTTATATCATATATTTTAGCATGCTAGTACAATTAAAACTATCCATTTTTGTATCCACTTGATGCATAGGTTAGAGACCACCAGAAGTCATGAACTCATGATTCTGATTTCTAGGCATTTTTAGTTGTACAAATCATGTTCAGTGGTATGCATCTTTGATTTGAGCACCTGATTATTGATTTTGCACCTAAGAGGGATGAGTATAATATCCTCTTGGGAGGAGAGTAGTCCATCTCAAACATTCATATAGACAGACATACATATGTACATGTATATTGTATGTTCTTACAGAAAAAGAGTCCTAGTGAACCTAAGTTGTATCATTACATTATTGACAGTGTGATGTCCTCAACTGTTGATGTGGATGGTTTAAGACATGTGCTGCTCTGTAGAGTTATTTTGGGAAGAATGGAGGAAGTTATTCGTGGTTCGGGGCAATCTCAATCGAGCTCCAAACAATATGATTCTGGGGTAGATAACCAGCAATTTCCCACAAGATACATTATATGGTATCCTCATGCCAACACTCGGATACTACCACAGTATGTCCTGAGTGTAAAAGTTGATTTCCGCAGTAGAGGTGCAGATTTGGACCTTGTTTCATTTAAATTAGTTGGGAATGAAAGATGGAATATGGTTACCAGATGTGTGTAGTTCTAAAGGTACTATAAGATTTTGTTCTTAGATTTTCTGTTTTTTCCTCTAATTCAAGGATTGCAGAAGCAACCAAGAACTCAACCAATCACACCATGGATGCCATTTCGAGCACTATTATCTGAGTTGGATAAGTTTCTTCCTAAGCCAACAATGTGCCGGGTTTGGAGGTATCACTGTCAGTTTCTGGTATGCTATGTGCACATCTTCTAGTCTTTGTAATCTATGTTTTGTTTATAAAAGTATCTGCAATTGTCATTGTTGTTTTGGCATATATTTGTGTGTTCTGCAGGAAAGGAAAATTACTCGGCAGGAGCTTGTATTTCACCTCAGACAAATAACAGGGGACAAGATATTAATTGCAGCCTTACGATCGTTCCAAATCAAGGTAAAACAATTTGAGTTGTAATTGTGTTTGCCAACAATTATTTGTGATGCTTGTTGGGTGACAACTGAAGCTTGATCAGATATCGAGCCATAAAAGTCTTTCATATTTTCATGGCAATTGGTCAAAGATCTTCAAAGGGTCATAGATCTCAAAGAACATATATTAGATCATAGAACATATAAATTGCTACCATCTGTCTATTTTCCTTTTTTTATGGGTACACTACCATCTGTCATTAAATCTTTCCAACATAAATTAGGATGGTGCATGTTTAATATCCTTTTCATTTTGTCTACCAATCTTGTGTACTTTCTGCTTGGATACAACTGATCTTGATTTAATTGTTACTATTGTACAACTCATAGAATGAACCTGAATAATACACAAAAGGAATTCAAGTCTTCCATAGGGATTGGTTATTACTCTGGAAAATCATATATCTCAAAGATGTATCAGCTTATAGATCTTGTAGCTTACAAACTGCTAACTCAAACATTCGAAAGCAAACGGGAAAAAAAAACTTATATGGTTAACATTTGCCACCTTTCCTATTTTGTTCATCAACAAATTCTTCTAGTTTCTGGTTGGCTAGGTTAAACTTGTCCAGGCTATTACCCCTCTCACCTTTTTTCTGTTCCCCGCTTCTCTCCTCTTTCTCCTCCTCTCCTTGCCCCCACTTCTTTTATGCTGGACCCTTACGGGTAAGCCTGTTTATAACTGATCATTGGATTTGACTTAATGAAATGGTGGTGATCTTGCTTGCTGTTTTCTCAAAAGAAAAAAAAAAAAAGAAAAGAAAAAAGAAAAAAACAAACCAAGTTCTTATAGTTGATTGGTTATGCTTGAGCTTAATTTACTATTACGATCATTATGGAATAAAACAACACCCTACATAATAGAACAGTTCTCCGTATGTTTGATGGGATCAGTTATTGATCTCTAAGTGGTCATAGACTCTTTTTATTCCTCAAAAGGACCTAAGATAATATTATATATATATATATTTTAAACTTTATAAGAATTTCTATAACTTATCTGCATGTAAAATTGTTTCCCACCTTGTAATTTGTATAAGGAAACAACCTCGGAATGCTTATTGTCTATAAACTTTCATCTTCTTTTCATAGAAGGATTTTCTTGATTAGGAGGTTTGATAGACAATATCTTACTTGCCAAACTTTAAATCTTCTCAAGTCATGTTAGAACTTTGAATTACTATCATTGCAGACATACTACTACTACTGCACCTACTGATACTATTTGCATGTTTATATGTGCTGGATCCAATTCAATTGGTGACACTACTATAACTTAGTGTAGTCACATTTAATAGGCCTACTTCCACTCTAATATTTGACTATATATGTCCAGGTTATTTTATCAAAATATGTTTTAGAAAATACTATTTATTGAAATTGTCCTTGTTGGATTGTTCATAATGGATGTTTGAGCAACCTTTTTGTAGTCTTTGGGACTTATGTTGTCTAAAAAGAAATTTGAGTTATGTTAGTGGACAGCTTCTGTAATCAGGGAAAGCCATGGGGTTACGTTATTAGGATGGAGTTCTTTCTGGTACTCTTTTTCTTTCATTGAAGACAAGTGAAAGACAATATCCTTTCCCATATATTATGCTGAGGGGAAGTGTGATAGCCCGGCCCGGCCCGGGGTCTGTGCCACGCAGGGGTCTGCATGTTGCGGACCCGTGGCTGATCGCGGGAATGGCCGCATGCAATCCAGTGCGGCAGAGAGGGAAAAAAAAAAAGGAGCTTCCCCTGTTCTGGCCCTCCAAACCCTCTTCTCCCTCTCTCATTCTCAATCTCCCGCTCTCTCCTCTCCCTCTCCCGTGCTCTCTCTCTCTCTCTATCTCCCCGGTCTCCCCTCCCCACTGTGTGAGTGTGTGGGTGTGTTGTGTGAGTGGGAACAAAGAAGAAGAAAAACATAGGAAGGAGAAGAAGAAGAAGAAGAAGGAAAAAAAAAGAGAAGAAAGAAAGAAAGAGGGGGGGGGGATTTCTCTTCCTCTCTCTCCCCAGCCCATCTCTCTCTCCCCACGTCCTCACCCCCTTTCCCACGGTGTGTGTGTGTGTGTGTGTGTGTGTTTAGGTGGGAAATGGAGAAGAAGGGAAAAAAAGAAGAAGAAGAGAAGAAAGAGGAGAACCAAACCCTTCCCCCTCCCTGTGTGTGTGGTGCGCATGGATGTGTGTGAGTGGGTGGCAAAGAGAAAATAAAAGAAAAGAAAAAAATAGAGAAATAGTAAAGGAAAAAGAAGGGGTGGGAAGTGTCTCTCTTTTTCTTTATCACTGTCATGGTTGGTGGTCGCGACCTGGGTGAGCTCTTGGACTGGTGTGCGGCAAATTGAATTGGCTTGTCGGTTGGATTTTTATTACTGCAAGAGATAAGGATTTTTAATCACAACCATTTGCATCAATTATGAATGGTTGGTATCATATAGCATTGCATATGTGCATGCATGACAAACTTTGATTCTTTGTGATCCTAAATTATGTCATTTGCATAAGTATAGAAAACATCCAAATTTGTGAAGTGATAATGATAATAAAATGAAAGGAATGAATTATAATAAATTAAATTGGGGCATCTGGAACAGTCATGACATCAGTATGGCCTAACTACGGGTAATACGTGGTATTCTTATCAATATGGCCTAACCACGGGTATAGCCTAACCACGGGCGGATACGTGGTATTCTCATCAGTATGGCCTAGCCACGGACGGATATGTGGTATTCTCATCAGTATGGCCTAGCCACCGGTGGATACACGGTATTCTTATTAGTATGGCCTAGCCACGGGCGGGTACGTGGTATTTTAGTATGGCCAGTCATGGGTAGAAGCGTGACTGTGAACAGTCCAAATGCTGGAAACTCGGATCTGATCCACATTACACGGATTATAATAAAGTAATAAATAAGAATAATAACTTGACATTGGTGTTAACAGAAATAATTGCAATTGAAGTGAAATCCTCATTGAATGAAAATTGTTGATTCGATTATACATGATGAGCATATCAGGGTTGCTACTGATGGAGTATTATATACATCTGAACCGTCATATATTGAAACTTGATGAACATCCTGGTAGCATTATTGAGTTGGGTATGTGAGTATTCAATTGTTAATTATTGAGATTTGAATTACTGTTTTCTTAACAAATATGTCTATTAAAGAATTGTTATCTTTTCATGCTGGTGTATGTGCTTAGAAAATCCTTATTGAGCTGTTAGCTCATATTGTTATTTCTATATTTTTTTCAGAGTCGTAGAATACCTAGCTGATCGAGGTTGATTTGAAATTTTTGATGAGAAATAGTAATAGTGAAGTTTTTATCTGATACTGAGAATATCTGAACCATGTATTTCAAATAATCTAAATTTTGAAAAAATAAAATCTCAACGAATTATTTGTTTTAATTGTTTATCTCTTAATATTAAGTGTTCTGGTTCAGTTTATCAGGCCTTGCATATGCTCTAGAATTCCATTCTAGGGAATATGCGGCCGTGTCACATGACCAATCCAAGTGTGGGGTTTGGGGCGTAATAGGAAGTCTCCTGATGGAGGTTTGGTAATTAATCTCATTTTTAGTGAGATTTGTGAGCCATGGCTTTTGCATATTATGAGTTAGAGGAAAGCATACTTCCTTTCATTATATGAATGAATAACCTAAGTACTGGGTTTTATTTTATCATCAAATGTATGGCCAAGCTATGTTTTGATTTTGTTGTTGATAATTTCTTATCCTTCCCTGTATTTATTTTCTCTGTGACCTTCAATGTTCCAAAGGAAATGAAGAGCAGTTGGTTATTGCAGAGTTACTAGACTAGAAGCAAGCTGTAAGTTTGGCCTTTGAAAGCAACTGAGCAGTAATCAGATGATTGCTCGATGCATAACA
This sequence comes from Elaeis guineensis, assembly GCF_000442705.2. Classification (NCBI taxonomy): domain Eukaryota; kingdom Viridiplantae; phylum Streptophyta; class Magnoliopsida; order Arecales; family Arecaceae; genus Elaeis; species Elaeis guineensis. Next base: position 9,653,143 of record NC_025996.2, on the reverse strand, counting down.
GCCTTATGCCCTCTAGGATACAAATTCAGGATTTTTATTTCGACTAATTAATGTTTCTGCTCTCCAAAAAAAAAAAAGAAAAAAAGGAGGAAGAGATGATCAATGCTTCATTCAGTTTCTTAGATAGTTCACCACTCGGTGTTATTTCCATGTTAATCTGATATCATCATCATCAATGCTCTATCATGTTGCAGGAGATTTGCATTTGTCACAGTATTATGTGCGTTCTTTATATCTAGTTTATCTTCTTTTCACTTGCTTTTACTACACAATTGGGATTTATTTGGATGCATTATTTGTAATATCAAGATGTCTCTTGCCATCTGAGTTGCTTGATCATGTCCATGCGGGTCACTTTGCTGTTCAACTGATTTTTTCCCCCTTTGTTTCCCAGAAATTTGGAGCAGAAATTGCTGCTTTCCTGAAGGGCAAGAAAAAAAAGTAATTCAAAAGATTGGGCAGTGAGTTGATTGACAGTTGGCTTCATGCAGTGGAGTTTCAGCTTGTTGATCATAGACATTCTGTTGGGTGAAATAATATAGTAGTTGCTGCTGCTGTTAGACTCTTACATCAAGTTTGCGATTCGTTATAAATTGAAATAATCCAAAGATCCTGAACAATTTTTATTTTTTATTTTTTTAAGTCTTGCCATAAGTTGTCGCTGCCATTTAATTCAAATTCGTATACAATATAGGAGCATAACTTTCTGCAGTTTTCTAAAGTTTGCTTGTTTTATTTTTGATTCAAGTAAATTATTTAATTCGTGAGTAAGACATACAACAAGCTATAAGAAATCTTATAGCAGCATAGTTAAAAGCTTCTTAGTGTGGAAGAACGTAGTTGTTTCAATGGATGATCGATCCAGAGTGATTCAGGAAGGCGAGCTAGCTACCATGACTTGACTATTCTTCCTATTTTTGGTAAGTGCCTTGATTGGTTGGTTCATAAGGTTTGAGTGTTTGCAAGGAACTTGTAAATTGCTGTATTTGACAGATAGAAAGGTTGATGTTGGTCCTGTCCGATTGGTGCTAGTCCGACATCTAGGATCCTGTGGAAGCCGATTCATATGAGACAATAGTTCATCAGGAGCAAGGGTTAGGAAATCTTCTTCAAAAGAAGACTCATCCTATCCTTGCTTCTGCTGAGCTACTGTCTCAATGGGCTCACTACAAGGATCTTCATCAACATTCGTTTGTTTGGTAAAAAGTTTGTTATATGAAACATGAATGCAAAGCTGAACAATTCTGTTTCTGAATTTGTGCTAAACTTCCATGTTCAGAATAAGAGCTTAGGATACCATGCTCCTGCTTGCTTGACTCATGATGTTGGACATGGCCTGTTAGGTCTGTTGTAGTTCTGGAAACTTTATTTCTGCTACAGATCCATCTTAGGGGCAATATTACTTTCCTATCATGCTCAGCTCAAAACATGAATCTCAAATGACACTCCGATGCAGAAGCATCATTGGGAGGTAAGTTTGAACCCAAGTAGCGACCCTCATTTGGATAGTTGTTTGAAATCTAGTTATGCAAGCAGAAGCCTTGGTCTAGTTAGGGTCTATTTGGAAAACTCATTGGATTGGATCATGGATTACGTGGTCGATTTAGGTAAGATGCATGTCAACTCACAGAAATTCTTTGTGCACCGCATGCATGCAGTATGGATCGTGTGCACCGATTGGCTCACATGTGGAGCCGGATGGTAGCATGGGATTTTTTTTTTTGTTTGGTCCCATGCGTGAGCCAATCATTACGTGTAGTGTGCGCGTTCAAATCTCGCATGCGCATTGCACAAAGAATTTCTCTATCAACTCAATCTCTTTTCAGCCCAAATCTTGTGGGAGGAGAAAATAAGACAGAAATTTTTTCATCCTGCAGTCCAACAAACCCTTAATGCAATTTAGGCCCAAACTAAGATAGGCCTTTAGAAGAAACGGATCAGGCAAGCTAATAGATCCAATTCCAAAAGGAAATTCAGCTCAATACGACTTTTTTTTTTTTCTTAAATAGACTTTTAAGAGCCTAGATTTCGTCTTGGTGGGAAGAGTTGAGATTAGGACGGGGTAGTGCCAAGCCTCCCCGACCTTAAGATTTAAAATTAAAAAAGAATCCTACATATATTTACTCTTAGCATCCGCCTCATATGGATTTGTGGGAGGCATTATGTCAAAGTGTAGGCCATCGTTCCCACCGAACCTTGAATCGGATGGTACGACCCTTTGCCACATAAGGCAAGGGTGGGAGTTCCATTCGGCATGGCGTCGGTCCTTGAGCTCCAGCTTGAGTAGGGCCAGGATGAGCAGAGGGTGAGGAATAGCACCTTGTAGTCCTAATTTTTGTTTAAAAGAGCGTACATATTTAGCATTTTTCCCTTTAAACAAATGACTTTGTAAGGAGAATATTTTTATACGCAAAAAGACCACGGGGTTATTCATGCATTGGCCATGGGGCTCCTATAAGGTTACATGGGACAAAATTTTATACGATACTACATGCTATGTAATGTGGATCATGGCATGATATACGGACAATTGTGATTATGGATCCAATTCATCAATCATTATTGCTATTACTTTTTCTTTGCTGCGGCAAGGAATCATGATAATCACTCATCTAGCCAAGGTTGCCTGGGTCTTATGCATAAAAAGAAGAAAAGAAAAAAAAATTGAAATCTTGCATGATACATGCGCCGTGATGGAGGTTGTCCTTTCTTTAGTGATTGGTGCAACAGGATAATAATAAAAAATATAAATATTCTATGATATATCAAATAACTTTGAAGCTCGTCCAAAAAGATAGGGGGTGTTATTTAAAATTTTTGATCATATATAAATACATAATATATCTCTATTGAATAATTGAATAGAATTAAATATATAGCTGCATGGATGCTTAGATATTAAAGATACTAGGTTAAGAATCTAAATCGATTCAAAATTAATTACAAATACCATAAATTCAATCTAAAAGTGTACTGCAATATCTCTGAATCTATATAAATTATGACTCCAATCAATTTAGATATCAATTTTAACAATTCATAATCTTATCTAATTATCTAAAATGAATGATTAAAAAATATTATTTAGATTTTTTAGTTTTGTACAAATACGTTATAAATGATTGTATTGTAATGCCTCTTGGGTGAACCATCTTCAGTTCATTCAGGTCTGTAAATATTTAATTTTTAATTTATTAAATTTTTTTTAGATAAACTAATGAAAAATTTTTATTTGAGTTTAAATTTAAAAATAATTCTCCAGTTGAGTTTCACTTAAAAGCAGCTCTCCAATTGACATAAATTATCAAATTGCCCCTGCAGTTATAAATCAACACTAAAATAATACTGTGATATTAGAAAATAATACCATCTTATTATAAAATAATAATACCTTATTATGATGTAAGGATATTACAAAATAGTACTTTCTTATTATAATACAGTACTGCCTTATTATAAAATAGTACTGTCTTATTATAATATGACATTATTATAAAATAATACTATTTTATTATAAAACAGTACTGTCGTATTATAAAATAATACTACGATATTAAAAAATAGTACTATCTTATTATAAATTAATACTATATTATATATTATAAAATAATACTGCGATATTAAAAGATAGTACTGTCTTATTATAAATCAGCACTGCATTATTGTAAAATAATACTGTCTTATTGTACAACTGTACGAAGATATAAAGATAAAACAGTTATTTCAATAAAAAATAAAAATTTATTTTTAATTTATATTTAAAATAAAAAATTATTTTTAATTTAAAATTAAATAAAAAATTATTTTTAATTTAAAATATAAAATAAAAAATTTTATCTAATTTATTATTATTATTTTTTTACTTTTTATTTTTCTATATTTTTTTGGTGGACAAGTAGAGTCCTATTTGCCGCCTTAATCAGGCCACTTCACCCGCCAGGGTTATGTTCACCAGTGATCACTTGCGGTGACCGCAGCCCCTCCGCCTCCCATATAAATTGGTCTTTCCCGCAGCCAATCCGTTGTTGCGCCCTTCTCGCCGCTTGTAAAGCCCCCTCTTTTTTTCTCTCTCGCTCATGTATCGACCGCCGCCGCGATACGTCCGCCCCCAAGGCGGCGGCGGAGCTGGTGGCGGTGGTGGAGGGTTCCCACCTCCGAACTATGCGTCACAGAACGCTAACTTTTCTTTCCCCTTCACTGGCAATCTCCCCTACCCGGTGAACCCTGCCGGTGTTCCCCAATTCCCCATCCAGAACCCTCGCTTTCCCCAACACCGCAATCCCTACCTCCAAAACCCTACCTTCTCGCAGTCCAACCCCTCCCCGAGCCCCCAGGCGATTCTCGAGAGGGCGGAAGCCGCCGTGGTGAAAGCTCACAGGGAGCTCGTCACGTCTGGAGAGAGTGTCTCGGCATGGAAGGTCTCGCAGTCCGCTCTCATCTCTCTAAAGGCCGATTCTTGGAGCTCGCTAGGGTTTCAGCTTCAGGACGTACCGTCTTTCCACCGCCTAATCGTTACAGAAGGAAAGGTGGGTCTTTTTTTTCTCTTAGCGCAGAAGCAGTAGGGAAACCGGCCTTTTTTTTTTTTAATTTTTTTAATTTTTTTTAATAAAGTACTTTGTATTTGATCTTGTTGGTTCAAATCTACTGGTCTATTGCATCTCCTACTCGCATGAATTTCTCCGGAAGACTCGTCAATGGTTTGAACCCGGACGTTCCAATTGCCTCATAAAGTAGCTAATGATATGAAAAGCAAGAACCATTAAGTCAGAAATTATCAGACATACGAGGAAACTTAGCAGTGTTTTTGTATCTTATAGCAGTTAGTCGTGCTTTTTTTTATGCATTTTATGTTGTTTAGTATAAATTTCATATTTATCAGGTTAATGCGTTTATACACTGCTTTGTTGGTGCACGGAGAATTACATCATTGTATGATATGGAGGTTGCAATTTGCAATAGTGAGGGTGTTGAACGATTTGAAGAGCTTGGGCTGGGGCCTCTGTCTCGCCACCCACTTGCAGAGCATTATTTCTCAATTCCTTCAGATGTAATGGAGGTGTTTAAAATTACAAGCGAGGAAATTATTAGTTCACTGCAAAAATTCATGGATAAATGCAAGAAGACAATTACAGCAGGGGAGTTTTTGAAATTTCTTGCTGAGCAGAAGTCTGTCTCAATCAAAGAGAAGCTTGGAGTGCGGGTTCAAAGCTTGGGGTATGTATATCTCCTGCAAAGCTAAAATTTTTCATGCTCTTCACCACAAGATATTGAAATGATTATTGTTTATATAGTTTGGTCATATTCTCACTTTGCATGGGTAGTTACTTTGCATTTTTTTTCACTGCAGACTAGGTCAAATTTTAGTTGTTGTCTTTTTCTTTTTTTAACAAAACAACCAACATAGAAAACTCAGAAACTTTAACATCCATACTAAGAAAGTTGTCTTCTAATGCATAACAATTGTAAAATTTATTATGACAAGAACTGATGACTTAATCATCAAATTTTTAATATTCTCCTGTCTGGAACATTAATTTTTTAAGCATTCAAGTTTAGAGAGGGGGAAGAAACTTAAACAACTTGTTTGAGATCTTTAACTAATTTGAATTTGAAACTTGGTCTGATAAGTCTGGCTTTCACTTGAACAAAAGAACTATTGGCTTCAAATTAGTCCCCTCATGGTATTCTCAATTACTTCTTATATATGGTTTAGCATAACTACTTAGCTAGAATGTTCATTTTAGTTAAAATAATGTGTATCTAGTCTTTTTAGCTTAGGAGGTCCTCCACTATTTCCAAACACTAGAACATGCGGAGCAATTGGTTTTTACCCTTCCATGTCACAAGTTACGTGAAACAATTGGCAGGCCCTCTTTGAACTGGAAACATATACTAATTATGATTCTGGTTGTCTCTACTAGGTAGCGACCAAGTTTTTACATTGGGCCCTTCCTGTGGGAGGACCTCCTTTGAGATATCTGAGTTGTCTTACAACTATTATAGCAAATACAAATGTCAACACTCTTCTTTTTGTGAACGGCAATGATGAATTTACCTACTATCCAGTGACACCTCCCTAGGTGGTTTGTTACTTGTCTTTTGAGCTGTACATTAGGATCTTTTTGGGTGTCAAATGGTTTTGCTCTTGTTATCCCAATTTCACAAAACAAGTTAGATAATATCCTTTGTATTAAATACTTCTATCAGGTTATGCTACCTAAATGCCTTCATAAAAACACAATTTGGCCAAATCTGCATTGTTGTCATGAAAATATGACAAAAAATGCTACTTGCTGCTATGTAGTTAAGGCAAAGTGGTGTAGATATCCTTGCAGACAGGACTTGGGATTAGGGATTTTATTTATCTGGCATTATATATGTATAATTTTGTTTTTATTTCCACTCTTCATAAGTGGTGGTAAGCAACTCAGATAAGTTTCTCATTTGATGGATTGATTAGTCATTCAAGGTCCTAATTATGTAAGAAGGCAAGGTAAGAGCAATAAAAGTTGCAATGGGCGACTTGGTGTGTTTGAGTTGTGACCTAACTGAACTTTGAGAAGCTATTGTGGTGGACCAACTTCTCAAACTAATGGAAATGCTGTGAAACAGGAAGATATGTTCTGTAATAGTTTTGACATCTGCTAAATATTTGATTTGTTTTCATTGTACATGTATTGTTTTTGAATAAAGGTATCTTATAATTCACTTGTATGTAAACTATTCACATATTGGGACTTGAGGTGGACGATGCTTTTGATGGTCCTAATGAATTTGTTCAATCTCCCTTTCTTGGTTGGGAAAGTAGTTAGAAGAAACTGATGGCCAACAAGGTTAACCAAAAATAGGTATCATGTTGTGCTTTAGGGTTTCTCTTCCTTTATATTTTTTGAGGATATGAGAAGCATCAAGAAAGATATCTTTAATTATTGATGGGATAATGAAAAGAGGAAGCAAAATCTCTCCGTTTGGTCTTAAGAAATACTTCAAATTGGATGTATATCTTCCTTGTTTATAGACATTATTTTTTTTCTTATTACACACATCTCCCACTCTTACTTTATCTTATACTATTTAGTCGGTGGATCACAACCATCCATCTTGATACCAAAAGTGTTAAATGTGCCAAATAGTGGTATTATATAATTGGGTTGCTTGGCTGTCATTTAATTTGTTATAATTAATAGAAGATTTATTTACATCATCTAGACATATGATTATTCCATTTAATTGTGATGAACCTCAAATTATGTAGCTTCAATTCAATCCCCTTTACTTTAAGAAGTTACATCAATGCCATTGAATTATACTGTGACAAAAGCCATTTACCAATACCAAATCAATAATCCTGAAAATCGAAAAAAAGGGGATGTAGATGGAGATGAGAGGAGGTTAATCGGGGATGTGGATGGAGATGAGATGAGATTAATCTAAAGAAAAAAAAATTTGATAAATAAATGGGAAAAAGTGATGTATGAGAGGTATTGAGGGGATAATACGTAATTTTTTCACAAAAAAAAAAATTAATTTTCTGCAAATGCAATATTTTGCTTGCGGTGCCACGTCTATGAAAAGCAGGAGGAGGTCAGCTTTACGTAAATCATATTTTGAGGAATCTTAAACGCGATCCAAAATTATTTTTGGGTTATAGCCAAATACTCAAAATTCTATTTTTAGATCTGAAATTACTTTTGACGATTACAAATGAACCCTCAAACATGCAGTTAGTCCTGTATAAGTATCCAAGAACTTCCCAGTGTATAACCGATGGATAAAATGCGCACATGTGCGAATGCTTGTATATCTTTCTGTTTAACCTTTGGCATCCTTGCAGGACCAAGGTTCCAAATCAATCACAATCACCGTGATTGGCTGGTGGTTGACCCCAATAACCCCTAGTCATACATGGATGATGGACTAGATCCGTTTTGATATTATTTTTGTAACAACTCAAGTCCTTATCTAAAAAGGTTAGCTAGAAGGTATTATTTGGATTCCTAGTATTGTATAAGAACCTATAATCTTTCCAATGCAAAGTCAATGTGAGGCATGTGATTACCATGATTGGCCCATGGTCAACTCCAATCTTTATTAGTCACACATGGGCGATGGGCGAGGTCCGCTCTAATACCATTTTTGTAACAACCTAGGTTCTTAATCCAAAAATACTAGTTGGAAGATATTATTTGGGTTCTTGGTCTTATATAAGAATCCATGATCTTCCCAATGCATGTTCAGTGTGGGACTAACATGTGCCTGCATGGGCTTTCACATATAATAACATGACGAGGGAGATTCTTTAGTTTGTGGCTCAATGCTTAGTGTGTTAATAGTTAAAGCTGAGCACCAAAGGCTAGCTTATGTTCTGTATAATTTTATTTAGCAGCTTACCAACAAAAATACATCTTGTTCAAAACTTTATTTTTGTTTTAGTATTCAATATGTTGTTCTAATGGAAATTATAAATTCATTACCTAGGAATTCAAGTCTCACTTAAATGCTTCTTTGTTGTCCGTTGTGCTGATCTCTGGTTGGGGTTGGTATATACAACATCAGAGGTTGGATTAATTTTTTTTTTTGAGGGCGGTGTGCCTATCGTCCAGGGTCCTATTGCAGTTCTCTATGTAAATTGATTGTTGGTCAGTTTTCATTATAGGCGAATTTGTTCTTTCATTAACTAGATTGTTGGTACATAGGTTGCATATATCCTACATCCGTGAAGCCAAGAAAGCAGAAAAGGCCATCCTTAACAAATCGCTGGAGTTAATCAAACATAATGCAGATAAAAGTAGAGAAAGAGATTTATCACAACCTCCTGGCACACTTTGTGAGAAACAGGTGCTTGATAAGAGGTTTGATCTTATATCCAAGCGTATCAAATCATTTTCCTCTACATGGGATGATTTCGCCAATAAGCATATTCGATTTGATTCCTTTGATGAGGACAACAATGACAGTGATGATGATGGTCAAGATGATTTGAGTAGATGCCAACATCAAAATTCTATGCACACTAAGGACAACAGCAAGCGTGTCAGTACCTGTCCATATCCATCCACTACTGAAGAGATGGCACGGCTTGGGCTGAAATCTGAAGCAGGTGACAAAGCCTTGCCTAGTAATGGCAAATTAATGGAGAATGGAGGTAAAATGTCTTCTGGCAAGAAAAGGAAATTTGACAAAAAAACTGGTGATGGTAGTTCTTCGTGCAAACTATTTAAAAAAGAACAATTTGATAACTTTGAAGATCAGAAAAAATCACATGATCTTACTCTCACTAGTGGTAACATGGAGAAGTTCATTACAACATGGAAAGAGGCTTGTCGGGAACATTCCGTTGAGGAGGTAAGCCTACTCTATTTTGAAATTCATGATTTCAGATGTTATGTGATCTGAAGGAGCACAGGTTGGCTGAAATTATTATGGGATGACAAACCAATTACATTTCTTTATTTTGTTGTCTATTCTTGTTTGGATAAGCAAGTCCTATCTTTTAAACGTCTGGCATGTGTCTCAGTACATATGTGGCATTGTTGTGGTTTGTGCCAGCAGTCTGAACTTCTCATCTTTTGCCATGCCCTCTGAGTGCAGCTGCTGCTGCTTCTTCTTCTGTTTGGATTTGTTCTGTAGAGCATTTATTCTGGTCCTAAATTTGTCTTTGCTGTTTAAAATATTATGCAGGTCCTTGATATGATGGTGAACTTCTATGCAGCAACAGTTAAACAGAAGAAAAAGATAAGGAATATTTTCTTATCATACCCTGGCATTGGCTTATTAAATGTTGCTGTGAGTTTATCTTCCTTAATAACTAAACAATTGTCCATTCTGTACATTTGCATCATTTGCTTTTTCTAAATCATGGGGGAAATTTACTTTCTAGGGAACTTTACATTTTTCATTTTACAATTACTGGATTCTTGCTGTCTTTGTTTCAAAGATGAACTATGATTTTTTCCAAGCTTTCTTGTTTCTGCTAGTTTGGGTCCTTTTGTCTTGCTATAAAGACCTGGTATTCTGACTTGCATTTGCTTGTGAGTGTTGCATGATTTGAGCATGCCAACATGGAAATGCAAATTAGTGATCTTTATTTGGAATGATGATCGTGGGTTGATCTATTCTGAAACATGCATGTTATCTTTCACATTTTGGTCAATTGATTGCATATCTGTAGGCATCCTACGTGGCTCACACTCCATCTAAATCCTCAATCTCCTTTTGTTAGCCAACTTTCTCTCCCATGATATTTGGTGATTTCATTCCGTATGCAACCAATGTGAGATCATAATTCTTTAGTTGAAACTTGTTTGTTCGAGCTATGTTAATTTTAATCCGAAGCAGGTAATATGGTTTATATGTTCTCTTGTTGTGGACTTGTAGTTTGATGTGCTTGGTACAAGAGAGGGGCAGGTTACTGAGTTTACTTGTTAGATGCAGGAGCAGAAGAAACCAATGCTGTCAAAATGAATTTTAATGTCAAGTGAAGAAATTTGTCTTTTAGTGCTTAAGCTTGATTTGGAACTTATATTTTGTTACAGCGAGACTTCTACACTTATGTGTCATGGTAAACGGGGCTGTTGAAATCCTTCTGTTCCCACCTTACCTTCTTGATCTTCAGTGCCTCAAATATCATTCTGGGAAGTCACAGATTCAGTGAGAAGAAAATCAGCCTGCTGACTGGTTAGCGGCCCTGGTGAACCCATATTAGATGTATGTACTCGTGACTTCCTTTCTGAGTTGCTTCAGTCACTAAGGTGATGTTATGAATAGTATTTTTATAGGTTTCGAACAAGACTGGTCTTGTGGAACGGGGCTGTTTTGGTTTTTCTGTGGAGGAAGTGAGGAAACTTAATTTTAGTCATGCAAGACTAGTGATTACCAACAAGATCGATGAAGATTGCGTCATGACTATTTCAACAATTTTATGAAATGAAATGTTGTCTTTGCCTGTTGTGAAGACGAGGCAAATCTATATTGATTTAGTTCAAAGGGGCCCTTTTCTTGCATCAAGTCTGGCAAACCTAGCCACTCTCCTTTTCTCTCTGGATGACAGACATTGTGAAAAACAATGTTTACATGAAATTGAACTCATTTTCTATGATGCCTTTGGTTTCAAGTCATTTAAGTTGAAGCCTGGTGTTGTTGCCATGGCCTTTTGTTTAGCCAACTGAAAATAAGTTTGAAAACAGAAAGTTGATTTTGGCTCCTCTTTGTGTTTTGGTTAGTTAATTAATTGAACATGTCTTTGTGGTTGAGAAGGCAATTAATAAAGTTCTCAGAAGCCTTAGCAACTGGTGGCCATATTGAACTCCATGAAGCTCCTCTTTTCTTCATCCATCCATAATAATTTTTCAGATATGCTTATCTTTGCAAATATTGCAACTAATTTAACATGTCCAAGATGGAGAATGTATCTATATTGTAAACAAAAATTTGCTTTAACAAAAATTGCAGAAAAAAACAAGAATCTGTTTTTGTGTTGTTTTCCTTGATGATTGATACCACCCTTTTCCTATTCAAAAAAAAAAAAAAGAAATAAATCTTATAATATGTAGCTGAAATTAATGGGTGGGCCATAAGTCTGTGTTTGTGTCTGAAGACGAGCTTGGGATTGTGAATTTAGCTTGTGAAGTTTCATGATTTGGGGGCCTGATGGAAACCAGGCTTTTGTTTGTGTCACAAGCTTTTCCCTGTTATCTCATTCTTGCCATGAAGTGACGTGCTAATCTTGGGAAAGTTGGGAAAGTAAGCAAATTATTTTCTAATTTTTAAGCGAATCTTGGTGTCATTTATTTAAAGTAAATCTCCATTTGCAGTCTCACGTGCTTTGCGAACAATATTGTGCAGTGCATCATTTATCGTCATGTATTCTTGTGGGTACAAAAAGCTAACATTAACCTTCAAAATTTTTGTTGGCTCTCTATTATGCATCTTGATTCCTGGGCCTGTTGTGCAGTGGTAATTCCTGGGTTTTGTATATTTGAGAAATCTAATTATGCTCTTTTACATGTTGTGAGCTTTTTTGTCCTCCCTTTTTTCCTTTTATTTTCTTTATTTCATCTGTTCATCATTTGTTCACACTCATGTGCTTGCTTCGCCAGAACTTGAGAAACATGCACAGCTATATAGATTTATAATTGTTGATTGGTTTGTGATCAATACAGGTGACATCTATTAAGTGTGGAATGCTTGATAGCTTTTATGATACCTTCCAAGCTTTTGCTGAATGTGGATTTGCTGGCCCAGATTCTGCCCCTCCTGTTGAGATGATAGAAATTGGGCCTTTAATTAAAGAAAATACTGTATCTAGTAATAAGGGGGTCGCTGGTGAACTTGGTTATGGTGAGTAATTTTTTTATTAAAAAATCCTTCTCTCAGCATCTCCCATGTAATAAATCTTTATCAGCTTTCCTCAAAGAGCAAGAACAAGATATGGTTAAAAGTTCCATTTTTGAGAAAATTTGTTTGTTGGCCTTGTTTGCTCTTATTCTTCACTTTTTTGTTCAGATGACAGAACTACTCTTTTATGTATGTTTTTGGTTCCTGTATTATTCTTTCTGATACATGTTTACTTGGGAATGTTTGGATGAAGTATGTAAGTACATTAAATGAGATCTTCTCTATCATTTCATTTTTTGGTGTGTGTGTCCTTTGGTGATGCTCTGACCACCATTCATATTTTGATTGATATTGTGAATTATATGTACTGCATCTCTTATTCTGTGTACAGGATTATCAAATTTCTGAACTATGAAATAGACAAATAGTGTAAATCAAGGGTTTAAGTGCCAGTGCTGGTGGGTGCGTTGCACTCTGGCACATGTACCACACCACATCAACATTTTAAAAATTAAAAAGTAAAAATATTCTAATGAAAAGGAAAATAAGTGTCATGCTAAACCGTGACAGGTGATGGTACTGGCACTGGAACCCTTGCTGTGAATATTCACTTCTAAATTGACCTTGTATGCATTCATGTCACAATTGTAATTTTCCTCGAACGCTCATGTTTCCAACACATCTTGCAGGTGTCACTGTAGATGATATCATTAAGAAGGTTGTTGATTATTTCAAGTTTGATGAACTCATGCCTAGAGTAGAAGATTTGCCTTCAGAAAGAAAGCTTTCATCCTTGAAGAAGTTTCATGATTGTGAGATCTGGTTGACAAATCAATTTTCTGTCAAGGGTTTCAGTTCACTTGGTTATGGTGATTTCTTCGAGTTTTTAGAGAAATATGCTTCTGCCCTTCCAAATGAATTACATAATTTCTTAAGTGGGGGATTCGTTGATCCACCTTGCTTGGAGGTCTCTATGCTTCCGCAACAGCTAGGAGTTCTGCTATGTCAAACTGAGAGTAACTGGATTGTCGATGGTGTTATAACCAAGCATGATGTTTCTCTGCTTCTTAAGAAACAATTTCCGACAATCAGCTTCCGAATTGTTGGAAGTGAACCTGAGAAATGCTTTGTTGATCTTATTAAGAGGCAGAAGGATAGTGATAATTCAAATTGTATTCTTTTCTCCGCCACATTGTTGGGAAAACGATGGACTGGAAACTTACTGGAACGCAGTGAGAAATCTTCATTAGAATATGCTGGGTTAATAAATGATGCAGGTCCAAATTCTTTTTCTTTTGGAACTGTTTCATCCAAAAAAGATGCCATTGAGTGCTTACTTAAGGCTCCAATGTTATCAGATCTACTGTCTTGGTCACAATGGGATCTTGTATATTCACCCTCGCTTGGCCCCCTTGTAGACTGGCTGTTAAGTGAAGTCCACAATAACGAATTATTGTGTATAGTAACAGTGGATGGAAAAATAATCAGAGTTGATCCTTCAGCCACTGTTGATGAATATTTAGAGGCTTTGATTCAATGTTCTCCATTACAAGCAGCAGTTAAATTGTTATCCTTGTTGTCTTTGTATGGAGGTACAGGCAAGGCTCCTGTATCCCTTCTAAAGTGCTATACGCAGCGAGCAATTGATGTCATAATAAGAAATTCTAATGATGTGACAGAAGAAAACACGACTTCTGGGAGTTTGATGCCTAAGAGTTCACTGCATGGCCTAGCCCTGTTTGATAAGGACTCCAATGGTGATCTTCTTTCAGGCGATCCTCAAGGAACTTCTGAAACCATTTATCAAGGGACTACACTGTGCAAAAGCTTATCTAGAACTAATAAAGCAATTACTGTCGTAGCAAGCTTTATGCTTGAATGTCTTGGCCATTTGCCTCCAGAATTCCGGAGTTTTGCAGCCGATGTATTGGTTTCAGGACTTCAATGCTTTACTAAAAATGCTCCTTTGGTCATTTTGAATGGATGTAATAAAACTGATCAACGTCTCATGCTTCATGACATTGGATTGTCACTTGGAATAATAGAATGGATTGAAGATTACCATGCATTGCATTCTGCAGCAGCTAGTGGCTCTAGGATTGTCCATGAAACTTCTTGTACTCTGTCTTCTGTTCCAGGCATGGAGTGGAAAGAAGCACCAGATATATCAGGGAAACCCACCACTGACACTCATAACATGTTAGTCAGTGCTGTGACTGATGCTGCTCTGTCCAATGAGAGTAATAAAACCCATTGTCAAGTTAAAGGAAAGAAAAATGCTACTGTAGCAGGTGGACACCATAAAGAATTTGGTAATACCTGCAAAAGGGAAGTTCTGGCTGAGGTAACTAGTGAGAATTCGGGTGCCTCAGAAAATAAAGAAGTTCAAAATGCGAACCTTATTATCGAATCCATTCGATGTGAAGAATTTGGTCTGGACCCAAATCTCAGTTACACTGAAAGTTGCTTGCTAAAGAAGCAGCATGCTCGCCTTGGAAGAGCACTTCATTGTCTTTCACAAGAACTATATTCACAGGATTCACATCTTCTTCTTGAGCTTGTAAGAATCCATGACATTTTTCTTTCTGAATGATATGAAAAATTGTCTTTGCATTATATTGGTTACTGAAATTAATATTACGAAGCACATCCTTTTGAACTTGTAATAGTGACCACATTTTCTTATAATGGTAAAGAAAAATGTATTTGCATTATAATGACCATGGAATCAAGGATATGAAATTATGAATAGGTTGAGGGTGTATGAATGTCAGATTGGTGATACTCTTGACTTATGCTTAGTTGTCCTGATTTTCAGTATATGATTAAAGTATAATCTGAAATCATCTCAATCATTCCAGCAATTTACCTTTGGAGATTGCTTAGTTTGATTCTTTTAGTGGGTTTTAGTGCCTTGCACTTTTATTCCATTGTAATCCAGTTTTTACCTAGATTTTGGGCGATCATTGTTATGAAAATGTGCCATTTTTCCTGTTAAGAATGTTTGCTGTACTAAGAAAGAAAAAAGAAATGCATGACTTTATGCTGCATGACTCCCTTGTAGTTGGACTTCATAATATTTGATATGCCTTTTATTTGATTATTAGGTCTGTTTTCTGTTGTGTACATTTAACATGGGCATTCCCTGGATGCTGTTATCTATTTATTATTTATGTCATTCCTATAGAAAGCAGAACTTAGCTTGTGAGGTGGTATTTATATTTTCTTCTTTCTAGTTGATGTGTTCATTGTTCTCTTTTGATAGATTTTGAATTGTTCTTCTGTTATTTACCTAGGCTATCATATCTGTTTGCAAAAACAATAACTTTCTGACATTGTTTTGTTGTACATCAGGTGCAAAATGCAGATGACAACATTTACCCAGAGCATGTGGATCCAACAATAGTTTTCATTCTGCAAGATACTGGTATTGTTATTTTAAACAATGAACAGGGGTTTTCTGCTCAGAACATCAGAGCACTTTGCGATATTGGAAAATCAACAAAGAAAGGATCAAGTGCAGGATATATTGGGCATAAGGGCATTGGATTTAAATCAGTATTTCGGGTAGGCCTGAAGAAGCTGCTTTATCTAGCAACGGCTATTATACTCTGTCATGCCATCTTCTTTGTTATTGTTCGTTTGGTTGTTTCTCCTTTCAAGTTGCCTTTTAATTGTATTATCTTCACATGCTGCACATTCTTATTCTGAGTACAGATATAGCTGAAAGGATAGAGAGTTGGAAAATGGCATACTTGTGGATGAAGGTGGGGAAGTAGATGAAGGGAGAAGAGAGAGGCAATGTTTGGGAAAGGTGGAGATGGTGAGACGAGTTATAGGGTTTTACATGAAGGGCATTAAGATAGTCCTAGAGTTTATACTATTTAAACTGCACCAGTATTTGTCAAACTTAGGCCACACCTTCATAGGGCCAATGTTGGGAACATTTATTGATGAGCCCTAATTGGTGGGTCTTGGCCTGGCATGATGGAGCCTAGCGTGAGTCCTAGTACTCCTTTCTTTGGGCCTGGTTAGGATCCATTTAGTAGGTGTGGGGTAGTAGCCAGAGCAGTGTTCTGAGAGTTTAAGAAGGCAGGGAGGGGAATAGAAGGGAGATTTTGGCATGATGCCAACAAGAAATAACCTTTTTCCAAGGAATCCAAAAGGGCTATCCTGGATTTTGGAAATGGTGGAAGTGTTTGAAAAGTGAAATGTACATCCGTTATGTTTCAGATTTGTTTATTTTAGTCTAATTGCAATGAGTAATGGATGTGGGTTCTTTTGGGTGACTTCATTTGAAATGAAGACCACTAGGAAGCCTTCTGAACAGTATCTTTTCCATCATATTGATGAATTGAACTCTGATCATTTTATATGCATTTTCTTGTTGGAGCAGTGAGGTTGGCTGAAGTGAGTTAGGAGATTGGGTTAAAGTGGGTTGGCACCTGTTCTGTGGGAAGTGACTTATTCTAAAACTTTTGAGAGGTCACCTTTATTCTAAAACTTTTGAAAGGTCACCTTGTTGATATTATGGGTGGTTACATAGGAAGGATACATCAATTGCATATAACTAAGCTATTGAAAGTTGCTCACTTTTTGAAGTTTCATGACTACTAACATGGGAACAAACATTTTCTGCTACTTTAAATGACAAGTTTCCAAGAAAAACCTTGTCTCAGCTATCAAAAATTGTTTCTTTGCTGCATAAAACTTCTGATTAGGGGGCTACAATCCTTGTCATTGTTCCCCATATGGTTGATGGTCGCTATGTATCTATTGCTTGTATGTGCTAACAATCCGCGGTCTTCATCAAATATGGCATCATTTTGCTTGTGAGTGTTGTTTTACTGCACATTTGTAATTTATGGTTTTTATGTAAAAGATCCATCACAATTTTATGTCGGGGCTAGGTTGAGCTCTCCATATTAACTTGATGTTGCTAATTCTTCACTTGAGAAATTTTTCTTCGACAATTATTCTTCCATACAACATGGATTTTCTTCTCTTTTATTTTTGATTTTAGTGCTCCTATTGGAACATCTATGAGCAGTTCATCATTGATTTGGTAGCTAACTATCATACATGACATGATCCTTTTTCATGTTTTCATCATGATGCTATGAAACTTAATCATCTCTATCAACTTTTGGTATATCTTCTGTGAGAGCTTAAGATAAAATTGATGATTTGAAAATGCTTCTCCTTTGTTGATAAGGGTAGGAGATATGATGGATTAGGTTTTAATGATCCGCTTTTAATAGATGCACCATCATGGTGGCATCAACTTCTCAATTTTTGGGACAACTGAATCAAAACTTGCCATGATATTTCTTGAAAACAGCACTCAAAATCTTGACAGATTTCTTATTTTCATTCTGCCTGATGCATTTAGATGTATAGAGTGTCAAAAATGCAAGTGATGGGTACATAGCAACTTGAGAAAAATATTGAAGGTAGGAAAGACAAAAGTGTTTATTGCATAAATAACCATTGTTTTTCAGTGATTTAATCAACTTCATTTATGAACGAGGACTTGCTTCATAATAATAAGAGCTGGCCATTGACCCAATCTATACTATATTGCAAAGAGACAGCCTTCAATTTGGAATATTCTCCTACAGATTCCATGTGTGAACTTTTTGGATAAAAATACTATCTACTCATTTGTTAATACCTCCCAAATCTTAATATTTGTTGGTTTCATAGGCTTCATTTAGAAAGAATCTAATCAAGTCTCGCTCATCTTCATGTATCTCAGTCAACATGGATTAGTATCTTATTGCCCTGATATCAATTATTCCTATCCTCATATGGAAAGAATCAAATATTTATGTCCTTTCTTTTTTTTATGGTTTACATTTTATTAAGCTTTTCTGTTCTGTTATCCCATTAAGGAAATCAACTGAACAAGAGTTTTTGAGGATGAACTGTAATTGGAGCATGTTTCAATCTTTTTGAGTTTTTCAATAGAATTATGAAACTTCAAGATAAAAAAAAAAAAAACTGTTTAGATGCATTTTTAGATTTTAGACCACTTTTTGGCTATGCTATATCACTTAATTGTTTAGTGACAATCTAAAGGAGTGAGAGATGATAAATCTGTAATTTGGCACCAAGATGGATCAAAAAGTTCTGCGCATACGGATAATTAAAGCTCAAATTTGGGAATTTTATCATTCTACGGGTTCGATCTACTTGAAAATTCTCCTCCCTTTTCTTTCATGAATCTCACAAAATGTCCTAAATTCCCCTGAATTATTGGACTAAAGACTTAAAAGATTTGACTCTCTCGATCTTTTCCACAGCCACCGAGCCAAATGTTTCTGATCATCACAAGCATGCAAATGTGAGATGAATGATTAAATGACCAAGAAAACACATAAAGTGCTCATATATACAATGTGGTCTTGTAAGTTTTTTGTTTCAGAGTTATTGCCAGAATTTGAATACATGAGAATAGCTGATGCCAATTCTAATATGCTTAAATGTCAGTTGTTTGTTAGCTGTATGGGATTTTCTTTTCAATTCTTTCACCTTGATGACTCCTTTTCCATTATTTGTCCATATTTTAGTATGACTCTGTTCAATTTGTGGAAATAGATTCTGTGCACACTCTAAAAGATCATATCACTCAATACAGCATATTGAGTGGTTGATTATCCTTCTATATGATATATGGAGAATGATTTGGTCCTTTGGACTTAGCGTTTAGATATACCGTGTGACAAATGGAGTTGTGTTCTTGGAGTCTTGTGTGAGGTATGTTGGTGAGTTTCATAGACAAGCTATGCCTAAATCATGATTTTGTAAGTATTGTATGTGATAAAGTGGTTGGCAATGAGGAGTCAAGGTGTATGAGGTAAGGGTTATAGAGTTGAGACAGGCAAGAAGGATGATTGGATGTGTAGGGAATTGTGGAAAAATAAGGTGAAAATAGTATATAAAAGGAAGCTTTAGTGTTTCCAAATAGAAGATAAAAGTCCTCAACAGGTGACTGAAATAGCATCATCTTGTGCAGCAAAGGTCAGGGGAGCTTTTGCTAAGGAGGCTTTTGTAGAAATGTACTGAAGCATCAGAGTTTAGGAGGGAGATTCGAAAGCTCTGCAAAAATTGATTTGTGAAGCTTGTTGATGGAGGATATGGTCCTTGATTGCAATGCATCACCTAGAAGGCTCACTTGATTGCAATGATATATATGGATTAAGGTTTGTCAAAAGATTATTTGAGTGATGATTCCTACTAAAATGTGTTAAAATGATATGTTAATGTGATGATAAAATATTTGTGTTTGGTTGAGTTATCAGAGATAAATGAGTTGTGGCTTGTTACTAGTTAATTGTTGAATGCCATCGTGTCTTTTGGATGCAATATCTTGGGTCATTGGATCATGTTACTTGTATCTGTTTGGTACCCTTTCCTTGTCCTTCATTTGTTAGTGTGCCCAGGAGTTTTCATATTTTTTATTCATAAAATGCTGAGAATGATTTGTAATATCATAATGATTTTCTATTTTTTGTGACTTTGAAGATATATATTGTATTCTGCTTTTCTGAATGTATGACTGAATTTGCTAATCACCAGGTTACTGATGCCCCAGAGATCCATTCAAATGGTTTTCATGTGAAATTTGATATCACTGAAGGTCAAATTGGTTTTGTTCTGCCAACTGTGATTTCTCCTTGTGATATTGATGTGTTTAGAAGGCTTTTATCTGGTGAGGAATATCAAACTGATAGTAACTCGTGGAACACTTGTATTCTGCTTCCCTTCAGGACTAAAATTCGAGAAGGGACAGGCATAAACTCCCTCATATCCATGTTTTCAGATCTTCATCCATCTTTGTTACTATTCCTGCACCGGCTTCGGTGTATAAAGTTTAAGAATATGCTTAATGATGAGTTTCTTGTTTTGAGGAGAGAGACTCTAGGTGATGGCATTGTAAGGGTTTCTCATGGTAAAGAGACAATGAGTTGGTTAGTAATAAGTAAAAAGCTGGAAGCTAAGTTTATTCGTCATGATGTACAAACTACAGAAATTTCCATGGCCTTCACATTGCAGGAGTCTGAAAATGGAGAATACAAGCCTCATCTAAGTCAACAGCCAGTTTTTGCTTTTCTTCCTCTAAGGAACTATGGTGTGAAATTTATTCTTCAAGGAGATTTTGTTTTACCCTCTTCAAGAGAAGAAGTAGATGGAGATAGTGCCTGGAACCAGTGGTTGTTGTCAGAGTTTCCTGCTTTATTTTTTAGTGCAGAACAATCGTTTTGTTCCCTTTCTTGCTTTCAGGAAAATCCAGGGAAAGCTGTGACAGCCTATATGAGTTTTATTCCACTTGTTGGGGAAGTTCATGGGTTCTTCTCTCATCTTCCTCACATGATCATATCTAAATTGCGTATGTCAAACTGCTTGCTTTTGGATGGTCCTGAGCTGAAATGGGTTCTTCCATGCAGAGTATTAAGAGGTTGGAACGAGCAGGCTCGCATGCTATTATCCGATGACTTACTTCATAAGCATCTTGGCCTTGGTTATATGAACAAGGATATTGTACTGTCTGATGCATTATCAAAGGCCCTTGGTGTCCTGGACTATGGACCCAAAATTTTAACTGAGATCATATCATCTATATGTCGCACCGGTGATGAAATTAAATCATTGGGCCTAGAATGGCTATCTTCTTGGCTTGTGGCACTTTATTCAACATTGTTAGCCCAATCTTCTGGGTATTCTTCCCTGAATGCTGGATTGGAAAGTGATGTAATCAATCATCTGAGAAATATTCCATTCATTCCACTTTCAGATGGATCATACAGCTCAGTGTCTGATGGTCCAATATGGTTACCCTGTGATGTAATAAGTGTTGGATTTGAAGGCAAACATAGCCCAAAAGATTTTCCCAACCTATATGCCAAACTTCGAACAGTCAATCCTCTCCTTTTCTCCGCCGCATGTAGAAGCATGCACAACACAGAAGAGATGAGAGTAGACAACCTTATACAGATGCTACATAAATTAGGCGTGCAACAATTATCTGCACATGAGGTTATAAAAGGTCATGTTTTAGTTGCCTTATCTGATGATAAACAGGCTAGGAAAGATAGAAACTTGATGATTGAATACTTGTCATTTGTTATGCTTCATCTTCAACATTCTTGTGCCAGTTGTCAGTCTGAGAAGACAAGCATAATCTTAGAATTAAGAAAAAAACCTGTATGTTTGACAAACCATGGTTTCAAGTGCCCGGATGAAGAACCGATTCACTTTGGTAAGGAATATGGAAATCCTGTTGATATACACAAATTAATTGGCACAGTAGACATTAAATGGATTGAACTTGATGCTGCTTATTTAAAGCATTCTAGTACGCAATCACGATTGTTTGTAATGAAGAAGTGGAGGGAATTTTTCCAGGAATTAGGTATCACTGATTTTGTTCAAGTTACTTGCGTTCGAAAACATGTGCCGGATTATCTCTGTACTACTTCTGGGGGTATGATTTGTGATGAAGACTTCATTGTAGCAGCACCATTTATCCATGATTGGGAGTCATCTGAGCTCGGTAATATGTTATCTACTTTTTCCTCAAAGAAATGTAGGGAAAAGTGTATCTATCTTCTGGAAGTACTTGATAAATTGTGGGATGATTGTTATAGTGCAAAAGCTAGAAGTTACGTCGGTTCTAAATCTACTGAAGACAAGAGGCCTATTAAGTCTTCATTCATAAAAAGTATTCAAAAGATCAAATGGGTAGCATCAAGTATGGACCAGGAACTTCACTTCTCGAAAGATCTATTTTATGATTGTGAAGAGGTGCGGTCTATTTTGGGAAGCATGGCACCATATGCTGTTCCGCAGGTCAGTCGATCCCCTCAAATTCATAAGAGTTGCCTAGTATGAGACTTGTGGTAATATTGCTTTTTTCAATCAATTTTTGCAACAAATGGTTTCTTTATTGTTTTCAAATGTCAGCCAAGCATTTCATTTTTCCTGTACATTTTGTTGATTTAAAAATTGGTGTTTGTAATTGTTTTCATGCAAGGTTTGCAACACCGATTTGGTACCCATATCAATATCATGTTGATATATTGTTGGTATAGGTCAGTTCGATGTACCGACACTGGATATGTCCCTCCACCCTCTGTACTGATATTAGTTCTGTACCAGTATGGTACATTATGCTCGGCACGAGGGGCATGCGAACATTGATTTTACTGTTTCCTGGTTAATTCAATATGAGGGGCATGCGAACATTGATTTTACTATTTCCTGGTCACTGTGAATTAACTTCAGCTGTTGTCCTTATTCATATACATTTATTTTTGCTGCTGGGACTTGGTCCCCTATTTGTGACCTCTCTCCTTGGCGCATGCATTGGGGAGAGGTTTCAGGTTAGGATCTAGATGGTGTCATTCGACTATCTTTTTCCCATTAATGTCTCATTAATTATTATTACACAGGTAACTAGCAAATTGCTTTTGGAAGAGATTGGATTCAAGACTCAAGTGTCATTTAGTGACGCCATAACACTTCTTCACACATGGAGAATGTCTAAGGCATCTTTTACAGCAAGGTATTTTGTTCTTTCAGAAAAAAGAGTTCATTCGTCGTGCATCCAGATGTCCTATATTGCTCTTATGACCTGTGCACTCTTCCTTTAGGTGTTTGCAGTTCATGATAAATGATAGAAGAACTTGTCTCATAAATAAAGGTAAAGGTTAGTAAAGAATCACCAACACTACGGAATTAAACAGAAAAGTTACAACAGAGGGTTGCAGGAGAGGATGGTGGAATAAAGAAAAAGACACAAAATAGTGATACAAGCAATTAAGAACCTATTTTTCGTGTCCATAGAAGGTTTATTCATCAGTCCATAATCCTCCTAAGGTATTTATGAAGAGAGATGGCGAATAGACAGAATGAATATGCCAACTGTATTTATTGATCCAGGAACCACATACCTGTGATGTAGCATCTTAGAATTAACTTTTTGAGGTGCCGAGAAAGGTGTACTTTTTGAAAGATATGCTGAGGGAGTAATTAGGTTAAGGAAGCAATTGCCTGAAGAATCATGAGCTTTTAGTTGTGCTGGAGCTTTTGGAGGCCTCAAAATGGCATTTGTGGGTGAATAGAATTTTTTTTTTATTTTTTTGGGATGCAGTGATATCATCATCTGCCAATGGACGGAGAAAGTATCACTTGAAATGGATGCAACGTTGTGCAAGTCATTCAGGAAATAAGGATGATCCAAATACATCAGGATTAGCCATGTAGTGGTGATAGTGCAAAGTTAATGGTAAAACTTGGAAGGGTTGAGAAAGAATGTGACCGTTTAAGGCTTTAAAGTTGTACCAATCTAAAACATTGTACATGATGTTTCACTACTGTTGGGATAAGCAGGCACAAACATGAGATTGTATTCCGGTTGATATAATAACCTTGTTCACTCACGGATATGCATATGTGCATAGATGGTGTGAGCAGTGAGGTGGTAAGTGTGCCACCAAACTATATAAGATAGTGGTCGAAAATATGACATAAATTTATTTACATGTTAAATCAATCTTATGGTGGATAACGTGTGGAGTTTATAAAGGAGGATAAGGACTTTCAAGTAGTTTGTGACTCAACAGAGAAGTTAGGAAGGATATTTTGTGATCCTTCTATATTTTTTGGGTGTCTAAATACAGAAAACAAGGACAGGTGTTCAACCATTCAGCTCCTTATCATTTAACATCTGGAATCTTGCGATGAATGACCCTTTATCGTTAAAATTTTGATATTTTTTTAATAACCTTCATTTGATGTTTTGGAAGCTGGTCTCAGTTCTATAATGAACCCTTCTAATACAAAATAATTGTTATGCCGCTTAAATTGAAAGAGCTGTCTATTGCTTCATTCTTGATTATAATCATGTAAACTAAGGATGCTTTTTCTTTTTTTAAATGCCAGCACTGTTCAAATGTCAACATTTTACACCTTCATCTCAGATGGTGTTGCCACTTCAAAATTGAAGATGAATGAGGAGTTTCTATCAAGTTCTCTCATATTCATTCCGTATATCAGTGCTTCTATGCACGATGATGTTGTTTCTGGTACTTTTTTTCCACCCAAAGATGTGTATTGGCATGATCCGACTGGATGTGTTGATAAGACAAAGGAAGCATTTCTTCAACACATTTCAATGGAGATGACTAATTGCCTTCCATGTAAAGCATTGTCAACTATCTATCCAAGTCTTCGTGATTTTTTTGTGAATGTTTGTGGTGTGTGTGAAATTCCTCCATTCTGTAGCTACTTTCAGATACTACTGCAGTTATCAGCTGTTGCATTGCCTTCACAGGCGGCTTATTCTGTAAGTGCTCTTAGACCCAAAATACAAGTTGCCAATTGTAATGGCCATCATGAAGGTGTTACTATAATTTTCTTTAAATATTTATCTAATGATACTGGCTGTTCTGTTGTGTTTTCTTGCATTACATTTTAGGTTTTCCGAGTTTTCCTGAGGTGGGCTGATGAACTCAAATCTGGAGTAGTGAAGGATGACAAAATTTATGACTTGAAAGAGAATCTCTGTAAATTAGAAAACACTGTGCTTCCAACCTTGCAGGATAAATGGGTTTCCCTGCACCCTTCATTTGGTCTCATATGTTGGTCTGATGATGAAGAATTGAAGCAGCACTTTAAGAACTCAGATGGTGTTGACTTCTTACAGTTTGGTGAACTTAGTAATGAAGAAAAGGATATGCTTTCTGGAAGGGTTGCCATATTGATGAAATCTATAGGTATTCCTGCTCTTTCAGAGGTATGAATGCCTATCGATTGGGAAATTGCATCCTTGCCAAGAAGAGTTGATCTAGGTAGTTTTATGTTTTCATGATTTCTTATGAACTGCTGCTTCCTTATTAGGTTGTGTCGCGTGAAGCAATATGTTATGGTGCAGAGGACAACAGACAAAAAGCTTCTTTAATAAATTGGGTTCTTCCTTATGCACAACGCTATATCTATAAGTTGCATCCGGACATATATCGCAACCTGAAGCAGGTTGAATCGGAAAAGTTGTGTCTGTTGCAAGTTGCAGTAGTTGAGAAGTTATTTTACAAGTACACTCTAAAAGGACGTGATAGTACTTCTAAGAAACGGTTTGAGTGCAACTGTCTTTTGCAGGTGTGGAATCTGAATCTGAATCTGTCTTCCTTTTCTCATTTTATATGCTTATATTAAGTTGACACTCATGAATGTCTGATTAGAGTATGGTTATGATGCTGCTTCATTTTCCCAATAGTCTCCCCAGAATGTGTGACCTGGTTTCTTGGAGCCAAACATGTCATGCTGGTGGTTTATTGGTTTATAAATTGTAATGCCAACTTTACCTCTGATGGTTCAGAAAAAAATCATGAGTTAAACGAGTTTTGGGGAGGTTTGGGGGGGAGAACGATGCATTTGCCATGTAAAAATATTTGTCTTCCTCATTATTTATTGATGTTGAGTATCTCCATATTTGGAAATATTAAAAAATTTACTAAAGTACTTTATTAGTGAAGAATGGGAGTTGAGTGTTCTCCTTAGTTGTTTCTGTTGTATTTTTAATTGTATTTGGTTTGTACTTGATGATAGGAATTCAGGTCCCAACGGGACGTTCCGCGGGACACCGGGATCAGGTACCATCT
Source organism: Elaeis guineensis (assembly GCF_000442705.2). Lineage (NCBI taxonomy): Eukaryota > Viridiplantae > Streptophyta > Magnoliopsida > Arecales > Arecaceae > Elaeis > Elaeis guineensis. The sequence continues at coordinate 9,627,143 of NC_025996.2, read as the reverse complement.
GATGTATTAGGACAAGCTATCCTGCTAGCGTCCCAGTATTCCGATCAGGACGCCTTGGGACATCCTCTGTCCCAAGTGTCGGGACGGGGCGGGATAGCGATGCGTCCCGTTATATGAAAAAAAGGAAACAGCCCTGTCCCACGGGATTTAAAACCTTACTTGATGATATTCCATTAATTTTCTTATTCATAAAACATAATCTATCAATGTTATTACATATCATCTCATGTTATTTGTTTCATTTCTTTGTTGACTAGCTATGCCTTTCTTATCTTACTTGGGATGAACTTCCAATGTTCAAGTAGGAGCTTGCCATACAGGATTCTTTTGGCACCACTTTTTTTAAAATTTTAACTTGATCTGCTCCCAAACCATTATCCAATGTTTTTCAGCACTACTTGCTGGAGGTGTTCTGAAAGACAGACACCTGGCCTAGGAGGATCTTGAATGGAAAAGGTAAGCCTACTACAAACATGGAGTGATAACGCCCTGAAGCTATGTAGGATATCTTTAATTTTTTTTGTCTGGACATTCTAGGATTACGTAAATGCTGATGTTATGGTTGTGTTTAGTAAATTTTGATTACCTGATATACAAAAGCTTTAACCCTACCTAACTTCCTCTAGTTTGAAATATTATTATAGCAATTCTTTTTGGAACCTTTTTTTTTCTTTTTTAGTCTCTTGAACAGCAGTTTAAAGTTGACTGGAAAGATGTTGCCTGCAAGCTTATGAGATCACTAAATAGATGTTAACATCCCCTACCCCTAGGATGTCCTGAAAGGAAGAAAACTATTAGATGGGTCCATTGTAGCTTATGGGTGTTTACATTCTGGATATTGAAGCATACTTGTTTGTGCTTTATAATGTCCTTAAAAATATATGACAGTTTCTTGGCGGTTCCTTTTTGAAGCTATGAGAAAGACAATTTCGCTTCCTTCGAAGACTTTATGATAAGGATTTAGTAAAGGGGAGTCCTGCTGGGTTTTCTTGTTCTAGTTGTGAATGGAGATGGATTGATCAGTTTTCACCATAAAGGTTTTAGCTTAGGTGAAGACTCAAGTACAGTAAAAGATCAAACTGAATCGTTTGCCTTAAAAGCCCCTATATTACAATTAACAAATCAATTGACAAATCAAACTTCTTTTTAGGAGTAGCTTCTTTAACTGCCTTGCTCCATTTAGTATTATTGTAACTTTTGTCCTCAGGTCATCTTAATTAATCATTGTTACACACATTGCTTTTAGGAGACTTCTAGCTGACCCTTGAAATTGTTATAACAATAGATTTTATGCTGTGACATGCTGCTTTGGAGGGATGTCTAGTTGTGCACTTGACCTACTCCTCTCACCTTAATCGAGTCATATTGTGACCTATTGACTTGACTAATAATAAGAGAAGATGGATTATTGCAAAATTATGGTCACTCTTTGGTCAATTTTATTTGTTGGAAAACAATTTCTTAAATTGTAGGGGATGATACGGCCGGCCGGCTGGTTGGTAAATACTGGCTCTAGTGGTGATGTCACATACTCTGCTGACAATGTCCTGCCCAACCAGTTCACCGGACTCTTGGCAGCCAATGCCCCAGCTGTTCTTTTCCCAGGATGTCAATTTTGCATTTTACCTCTCTTGTTTTCCTTTCTGTTGGGGCTCTGCCGCACAGTTAACTGCTCAAAAAATGTGTGGGATGATAAACAGTAATGAAGAAGTAAAGACCATTTCCCCTGCAAATCTGTTCTCCTGAGCTTATCAGAGATATAGAACACATTCTTCTTTCCTTTACCAAGTTGTAGATTTGTGGTGCTTATTAAGGAGGGGAGGATTAGTTGAACCACTATCGATATTAGAACAATTCTTCTTTAACATCAAATGGAGAAGGTATGCTCCAAAGACTAGAAGCACATGTTATTTTTTTCCCATTCCTAATGGAATTTTTAAATTCAAATGAAATGAAGAACTTTCAGAAATTGTATTGCAACTAATGGCCACTTTGGAAGAATTGTGATCTTTATAGAAGTCCTTAAATGTCATTATGTCAAATAGTTTATTTGCTAGCCCTTCAACCCTTGGCGTGCTTATTGAGATGATGAGGCATACAATTGTTTCCAGGACACAATGACGTGAGTTTCTTTTTTTTTTTGATATATTCATATAGAACAGAAGGGATTTGTGACTAACTACCAGCACTGCTTATTCTATTGTTTTGAGATTTTCTCTGCTTTATTCTATACATTATCTGATGATGATGGATGCCTATAAGGAATATTTGGTATGTTGTTGAAGATGGATGGCAAAGTAAAATTAAGTTGATGTATTCCTTAGCATCTTTTACTCTGGAAAAAAAGTGAGAAACTGTTCGTGCTTTTGTCTAACATCTAAATGCTACGTCCTATTGTTTATTACCATTGATGACCCAGCATTCGCAATCTTCATAATGTGGTAGTGTTGATAATCATCTCTTAACATCAGTAGTTGATTTTAAGCCACTGAATTTTGTATTTGTGAATCACAAAACTTTGACCTACCATGCAGGGAAATGTTTTATATGCAACTCAGACCTCAGATTCACACACTATATTCTTGGAGCTGTCACGATTTTTCTTTAGTGGATCTACTGAGCTACACTTGGCAAATTTTCTCCATATGGTCACAACTATGGCAGACTCCGGCTCCACCATTGGGCAAATTGAATTTTTTATTTTAAACAGTCAAAGGATTCCCAAACTACCTGATGAAGAGCTCGTTTGGTCACTTTCATCTTTGAAGGAACTGCATCAGGATGAAACTTCCCAGCCAATTTGTGTTCCCCTAATGAATGTTGAACAGAGCTTCCCAACATCCAAAAGGAAACCAGGAATTATTTCTAATTGGCCACCTACAGATTGGAAAAGCGCCCCAGATTTTAGTTATTGTAGAAGACAACTCCAGACAAGGCCAGGTCTAACACCATATGACAGCTCACAGATAGAATCCAGTAAACCTCCTGAAGATGTCATGCAGAAAGAGGATATTGCAGTTCCCGTTGACATTGATGGGGATTGGATCATAGAAGAGGGCTTGGCATCAACAAGTACAATGGTGTTGCAAGGTTCAGTGCAGATGACCGATCAGCCTCATTCAGTTGAATCTTTTGACTCTGTTGACAAGAAAATCAGTTTCAGTTCAGAACCCAAAAGTAAAGTATGTGATTCGGCAATCGTCCCTGTTGCAGATACAGGTTTGAGCAATTTGTCCACTTCACCAGATAGGGACATACTCTTTTTGCAGGCTCCTGATGAGAACCAGTCACGCAAAACTGGCAGGCTTGGGGAGCTGATAGCTTGTAAATATTTCATTGAGAAACTAGGTTCTGGGAGTGTTAAATGGGTCAACGAAGAAAATGAGACCGGCTTACCCTATGATCTGATTACTGGGGAGAATCAAGAAAGCAGGGAATATGTTGAGGTTAAAGCTACGAAGTCTGCGAGTAAAGACTGGTTCCCAATATCAATGAGGGAGTGGCAATTTGCAGTAGACAAGGGCGATTCATTCAGCATTGCTCATGTGGTTCTTTTAGGTCCCAAAAAGGCAAGTATAACACTATTGAGGAATCCATTTAAACTTTGCCAACAGAATGCCTTGCGCCTGGCTATTCTAATGTCAAAGAAACTAAGAGACTCGTCAGTTGCTACGTAGAATGGGATTGTTATTTTCCTTTGTCCCAAGTGTTTCTTCTTGTGTGGAAGGCTGATCAGACTGGTTCAAATCATCAGTTTCATGTATGTTGGCTAATCCAACATCTGCGTTTCTTATTGAAGATTCAGCAGTTGGACTTGTGGTCTTCTGCATGGCTTATTTAATTCCTTTGGCAACCATTAGTATGAAGAGTAATTTTGACAGTTCTTGGATAATTTGTTATAGAAGCGCAGATAGCTGACCGCAGAATTCCTTGATAATGCTATTTTTTATTGTTGTACAGGCATACACCCATCCAAATGCTGATTGAATGGCTGGAACTGACCATTTTTTTTAGAGATTTTCATTAATACATTCATTACGCAATGGCAAATTATTTTCCTTGTTTTTTTTTTTTCTGTTCCACATGTTGTGCTCAAATGCCAGTATGTACAATTTGAATTCTCAATCTTTATTGTAAGGATAATTCCTCTTTTCTTTATGCATGGACAACTTGTTTGACGGCTGTTGGGTTTGAAGCTACACCTTTTTGTCAAATAGGATAAATCTGGTCAGATCGCTTGTATATATTTGTGTGTAGGTATATATATTGGGGGTCCTTGCTATATTTTGCAGGCAATGAACGTATATAAAATCTCACATCTATAAAATCGCGTCATTTATAAATTGATATATTTTGAGATTTTGGTCGATACGTCTCACTCGAGGTTTTTCGGTTCTCGCTTAGAGGCATGAACGGCCCATTTTTTTTTTTTTTTTTTTTCGTTTTTTTCCGGTAAGTTTATAAAAACCTTCGAGTATCGCGTACCATAACGTGGCTCCGAAGAGAAAGAGCTAAATTTTAATTTATTTTATTTTTTTATCAGCTTTTATTTCCAGGCCGGTTCTACAAACGCTGATGGCTTACCCGTGTCGTCAAAGTCTACGTCTCCCAAACCTCTCAAAGTCATCGGCACGTTGGAACGTCAAAGTCGGAATCAACACGCATCCAAACGGACATGGGCGATCGATTGGTAGGGCTTGGAACGGAAAGACAACGGGACAAGAGTCATTGACCAGCCTCGCGGGCTAGGATAGGCTAGGCTCCGGGTCTACTCTCACTTTTAATTCCTTCCAAAGAGATCCTGTGGTCGGAAAGAGAACGGGACAAGAGTCGTCGACCAGCGTTCTTGGGATAGGCTAGGCTCCGTGTCCGCTCTTAATTACTATTAATTCCTTCCAAAGATAATCTGGAGGCGGCTGCTATGGCTCTGCCCGTGCTAATCTTGCTCCAGCTCCTATGGTCTGCACCGCCTTCCTCATCCAAATTCCTTGGTCCATCCGCGCTCGAAGCCGACGCGGTCGGTTGCGGTTGGATCCCCTACCCTTTCGGCGTCAACGGCTCTTCTTTCCGACGAGCTTTTGAGCTCACCTGCGACCCCAGGGAGGGTGGCTCCGTCACGCTTCCTCTGGGCTCCACCAACCTCAAAGTTCTCAACATCTCTTTGAAGGAAGGCTACATCCGTGCGGTCCTCGAGGGGTTCAGCTGGCGCTGCGCCCGTGATTCCACCGAGGACGACCAAAACGTCCAAAAGGGGCTTGACCTGGAAGGAACTCCGTTCACCTTCTCCGATGCGAGGAATAAGTTCACGGTGATCGGGTGCGATGCCATGGCCATAATCAATGTCTCGGCCCGCCACTCGACCGGTTGCGTGTCATTCTGCATCACGCCGGAGAGCGTGATCGACGGGTCGTGCTCGGGGGTGGGGTGCTGCCAGGCCTCCATTCCCAAGGGGCTCAAGAGGTTCCAGATGCAGTTCTTGAGCATCAGGAATCTGACGCACAGTCTTGTCGGGCCTCCAGTCTCATCAAAGGGCTCAAGAGGTTATGGGCAGTTCTACAACAACTCGCGGCTTCCATCAGAAGAAACCACCACCGAGCGGTGCACCAAGGCCTTCGTGCTGGAGCAGGGTCAGTTCAGTTTCTCGGCGAGCGAGATCAGAAGGGACATTAACCTAGCGGAATGGCACACAACGGCGTCCGTAATCCTCGACTGGGCGATTGGCAACGAGACTTGCGAAGAGGTTCGTAGAAGGAACGTCACGGACTGCGCATGCAAGGAGAATAGCTTGTGCTACGACGTGCCGAATCGTGCTGGTTATCGCTGCACATGCCAGAAGGGCTATGACGGGAATCCTTATTCTCCAGGTGGATGCAAAGGCAAGAGGTCTAATCCCCTGCATGCCTGGAACTCATTATTCGCACTAGATGGACTTTCTCTTTTTTTCATAATAATAATAATAATAATAAACTTTGCATCGATGGCCCAATCTGGTTTACTGATTAGGAAGGGCTTCTCTTTTTCCTTTTTTTTTTTTTTTTCTTTTACTCGGATTCCATGATTTTCCAGACATTGACGAATGCACTGACGGCAGCAACCCATGCGTCGGGAGGTGCAAAAACACGGATGGTGGGTTCCTCTGCCCCTGCCCGCTCGGAACTAGCGGTGACGGTAAGAGGATGGGGACTCGCTGCAAAAGGACCACTCCTCTCGTAATTGGTCTCGGTAATTTCTTTGGCCCTTGCATGCAAGTAGTATGAAACCATGCATTTATAATGGCAGCCATCATTATTGCCGTCATCGTTGCTGCCATCACTCCATACCGATAAAATTATTGGACGGTAAGCTACATGCAAATCAACTGTTGAAACCATCAGAGCAAAAATATATAGGATTGCTCGGCACTGATGAGCCCCAGCAAATTATTAATATTGATGCTGAATTCAATCATTTAGATCTTTTCCGCAACTCTCTATGCTTGCTAACCTGTGAACACGTTGCTGAAACTTATAGGGTGTTTGGATGCCTAAAATTACACCTTGTGAATAAGTTGGGGCCACGCTCTCATGTTGCTACAGGTGTAAGAAGGATGAAGCAGAAGGGATCACAGTGTCCATCCTTCTGAATAAATTGTCATGTTCTAGAACTTCTTTTTAAAGAAATCTTTCTTCATTTTAAATTTTAGCATTTAAATCTGATAGATTCATGTAAATTATATACTTTTCTGCAGGTGTGGGGCTAGGTCTATTAATTATACTAGTCGTTGGAAGCTTGGGAGCATACCGGGAATTAAAGAAGAGGAAGATTGCCGAACTCAAACAAGAGCACTTTCTGAGAAATGGTGGCTTGTTATTGCAACAGCACATCTCTACTCGTGAAGTCAGTCCCAGGATCTTCAGTATAGCAGAAATAGAAAGGGCAACCGATGGCTTTGCTGAGAATCGCGTTGTTGGGAGAGGTGGATATGGTACCGTTTACAAAGGAATTTTGTCAGATGAGAGCGTTGTGGCCATTAAGAAGTCCAAACTGGTGGATGAGAGCCAAATTGAGCAGTTCATTAATGAGGTAGTTGTTCTTTCTAAGATCAACCATGAGAATGTAGTTAAGCTTTTGGGCTGTTGCTTAGAATCCCAAGTGCCCATGCTAGTTTATGAATTCATACCCAATGGAACCCTCTTCCATCACATACACAACAGCCGCTCTTCTTCTTCAATGTCATGGGAGAATCGTCTGAGAATCGCTACAGAAACGGCTGGGGCACTTGCCTATTTACACTACAAAGCCCCCATACCAATCATTCATAGAGATGTCAAGTCCCCCAACATACTCCTAGATGAGAACTATACTGCAAAAGTCTCAGATTTTGGAGCTTCAAGGTTGGTCCCATTTGATCGAAGTCATGTGACCACTCTTGTTCAAGGGACACTAGGCTACTTGGACCCCGAGTACTTCTACACTAGCCAGCTGACGGAAAAGAGCGATGTCTATAGTTTTGGGGTAGTTCTTGTGGAGCTCTTGACCACAGAGAAACCTGTATCTTTTCGCAGGTCGGAAAGGGAGAGGAATCTTGCATCACATTTTGTTACGTTGCTAGAAGAGAATCGCCTCCTCGAAGAGGTGGACTATAAGTTGGTAAGGGAGGCTGGTCGGCGGCACCTACTCGCGGTCGCACAGCTTGCCATGAGATGCTTGATTCTGAAAGGTGAAGAGAGACCGACGATGAGAGAAGTGGCTGTGGAGCTTGGTGCACTGAGAAGGCTCATGATGAAGCAGCGATCAGAACAACAGAGCGAGGTGGGGGACCCCTCCGTGGAAAAGCCTTTAAATGTGAACGACTTTGAAAGCACAAGACCACACAGTATGGAGTGCCATTTGCTATCACCCATGGATACCCCCGTATGATTAATTTTGTGTCATCTGAAGCAGAGGCCAGCTAGGACATGGTATAACACATGATAGTCATATCTTGCATGTGTAATGGTTATAGAGTATCTAAGATTAACCACACAATGGGGCTATATATATACATATTTTTTCATTTTCCAAGAACTGTCTTGTAACTTCACTTTATAAAATTTGGTAAGTCTTTATCTCTTTCCAATTTTTGCTCTTCTCTGTAATTATTCATTTCTATATTTTATTTGATGCTAGTTCATGATAGTTCTGGGCTGGCCAATCTTATTGATGTCGAGCTTCATGCCATTCCACATATTATCAAGTAGTCTAGAAATTTTTTACAATTAAGCCTGGAGCTCGGTAGATTCTATACAATTAGGACCAGGTCTGGACATACATGGTAAAATTAAAGGCTGACCAAACCACGGTATTATGTTTGCACCCCCAGATACATAAAGAGATTTGGGTCATGTTAACCTGAACTCAGATACATAAAGCGGAAACTGAAGTTTTCATTTCAAAATTTGATTCTTATGAAATTATTTTATCTTATTTAAAAAGCTATAAAAGCAGCCCTGGTAAAAGATTTTACCACAATAATGCTTGAAGTACTCTCCATGGGGATCTGGAGCAATGTTTTTTTTTTTTTGGTTTGGTAAAGTGGACTAGAGCTCATATTGAAGATAAAGAAACAGAGTCTAAATGTGGGCTTACAAACAGAGCCAAGAGAAGTATTACATCGTACCAAGGACCTGGACATAAGATAACTATTAAATCATACCAAGGATCTGGAGCAATGTTTACACGACGGTTTTTTGCAATGACTTGCCTCCACCTTTAATTGAGATATGGCTGCACAGCTAACACTATATCATCGGTCCAGTTCTCCATTTATCAGTTCAGAGTCATTGAGCTTAGCCTTGCATCAATAGTAGTGGCAGCTGAGTCGATTGTTTTTGGAAGTCATGGGGAAGACATTCTAGCTGACCAATTATGGAAGGCAATTTCAAATGTTCCTATTGCTATAGTCATGATGAAGACAATCTAGCAGACCAATTATAGAAAACAAAGTCAAATAAGATTATTGTTTTGATTATTATCTTTCTGTTTGTGGGTTCCATCTTTTTTTTTTTTGGTAAATTAGATTTACATTTAACTAATCTAAACGAATAGATGTATCCATATGAGTTAGAAAATAAAATATTTAAAAATCGAACAGAAAGACCTGTAGAAGAAATTTATAATGTTGATCAATCATGATATATCACATAAGATGCCATCCAGTTAATAGTACTATTAGTCTCTCTATAAATATGTGCAGGTTCTATATTTGAGTTTGCTTGATTTTTTTGTAAATCAGGACAAAAATGTTCGTCTTTCATTGGCAGTGGCAGACAGAGCTCTTTCTATCATTGTAATCCTTTTTTGTTGTTTCAGAGTTCGCTTTGTTTTTAATCCCTCAAGTATGTATTGCATTTTAGAATTCTAGTTGCACTACTAAAAATTATCATAGGAATTTAGAGTTATATTTGTTGCGGCCAATCCCCCCATCATCCGATCATCGGTGTCGTGCACCTATAAAAAAAGTCCTCACTGATCGAAGATGCCTCCGATGGAGACCCTCCGATGGTCAAGTCAGAGAGGAGATTAGGCAACAGTAGAAAATCAAGAGCTCAGCGGAAGAGAGAGAAGGAGAGAGCTCAAGAGCTTAGGGGCACCTCAGAGAGCTTGAGGAAGCTTGCCTCAAAACTTAAAACTTAGAACTTACCAATACTATTGCCTTACCCCATTTTATAGTAGAACACGGTATGGTCCCGTCATTAATGGTGCAGACAACTAGGGAGTTGTCAAATCGTCGTGGGCTGTCAAATCTCCTTGGGCTATCAAGTTACTGAAATTAATCTGTGTCCTTGGCAGGACAATGCCCCAGAGCGGCCATACTGCATATCTCTGACAGGACAACTGCCTATAGCGGTTGTACGACGTTTGGACGGACTGACTGACTATATGTCGGTATTCGACTGTCGGGACGTCGGGTGATGACTCGAGAACACCGTCGGTTGATCTGGTGCCTTGTAGAAGTCGGACGTCGGCTGCCACCCCCGACAGTGAGTCGGTGATTTGGGTTCAGCCGCTCGGCCGGTTAGGAACAGTATGGGTTTGTTCGGCCGGTATACCTTCCGTCGGATGCCGTCGGCAGCCATTGTCGGTAGTCATTGTCAGAGTCGACCGTCAGGGTCGTCCGTCGGAGTCGTCCGTCAGTCCAGTCGGTAGAGTCGGGCATCGGTCGGACCTGTCCGAGGGTAAGTCGGCATAGAGGGGTCAGTCGGTATATCCCAACAGTTGCCCCCCCCACTCCTGAGTCGGATGTCGTGTTGGCCAGCGTTTCCACGTGGGCGACAGCTTCGGGTGAAAGGAGTGATTTTCCAGCGCGTCATGCTCCGACTCTGACGACCGTATTAATGAACGATCCGGTGTCAGACGTCGCATTGGGAACGCAAATCGCCGTCTCCTTGGGAACATGAACCGTCATCTTCTTGGGAATGTGAACCACCGTCTCCTTGAGAATGTGAACCACTGTCGGTTAGCGAATCTCGAGACGTGATCTTTCCGCCACATATCGGGGGGCTATTGGGTTGGAGCCGTTCACGCGGATGGAGGCGATATGGCTCGATCTGGGGGTAGGTGCATCGAACCATCGGACCGAGGAATGGCCCAGGCGCTGCCACGTGTCGATATCCGGGAGATCCTCGTTTGACGTGTTTACATCTCGACCGTTGAAGGGCTTTATATATATGCGGCCACTTACATCCAAAACTTCACTTTTTGCTGCAAATCTGTTCCTGGCACTGAGGCCCTGTCGAGTTGTCCCCCAGTTCCAGGTAGTTATTTCCGTGCTCCCCCTTTGAAAGCTCTTCTCGAAGTTTTGCCCGTTCTTGTCTCCTTGCTTCCTTCCTCCTTTGTCATTTTCTTTTTGTTCTCCTTTTTGGGGCTAGCGTCATGGCTAGAACCTCTTCTCGAGGAAGTCAGTCAAAAAATCCGACCGACGATTCCCAATCGACCCTGGAGGTGGAGGTTTCTTCACTTTCGGAGGCAAACGTCGAATGGCTTAAGGAGTAGTATAGTATCCCGGAGCAGTTCGAACTCTTCGCCCCTGAGGCTGAGGGTCGGGTTAACAACCCTCCTCTGGGCCAGGTGGCCTTTTATGTCGAGGACCTTCGGGCAGGTCTTCACTTCTCGATTTCGAAATTCATCTAGAATATCTTGGATTATTACGGGCTTTGCCCGATGCAACTGGCGCCGAACTCAGTCCGGTTGATAATCAGTTTTGCCCTGTTGTGTCGGCTTTTGCCGACCTTTCCTCGTATCTCTCTCTTCCAGGCATTCTTCATCCTCCGACCCCACCCGAAAGCCCGAGGGTGGTGGTTCTTCAATCCCCGAAAGGGTCTTTCGTTCATCATCGATCTTCCATCATCGATCCATGGATGGAAGAACCAATTTTTCTTTGCTTCCTCTTCGCTACCTTGGGGGTTCTCTTTCCGCTGGGGCGACCCTCGGACTCAGCCGAACAAAAACAGTCGGGTGGAGACTGGAGACCGAAAGGACTTTCACCAACTGAAGGATGTGTCGGTGTCGAAGCAGAGAAAGCTCGTCACCGAGCAAGCTCTGTACGATGCCGGCCTGAGTTCGATTTCCCGTTTAGGTACAGTTCGATATGTCGGTCATTTTTGTCTTTTTCTTATCTGTCTTCAGACTTGTACTAACCTTTCGTTGAAATTGCAGGCATGCCGTCGAGGGTGAGATTGACAGATGCTGACATTCGGCAATATGCGGCGAGAAAGAGACCGACGCCTGGGGCCGGACCTTCGCGGCCTCCCAAGAGGCCTCAGATATCATCTCCGACTGACATTGAGATGGCGGCAGCGCAGCCTGACACCAACTCAGCCGCATCCTTCCTCATGGTGGGCCAGTAGTAACCCTGCCGCAGGACCTTGTAGGCCAAGGATTTGCCCCCCAAGTGACTCCCGCAGATCCCTTCGTGCACTTCTCTGAGTTTGTAATCTGCGTCGGTCGGTCCCAAGCACCTGAGCAAGGGAAGGGAGAACAACCTTTTGTAGAGTCGGCCATCCATGATCACATATTGGGAGGTCGACCATCGGAGCCGTCTGGCCTCCGTGGGATCTTCAGGGCTGATCCCGTCGGTCAAGTACCGAACAATCAGATCCATCCAGCTTGGTTCGGCCATCAGTTGTAGCACCTCCTTGATCTTGTCGATGCTTGGCTGCTCGAGATTCTCCACGAACGTCCAGCCCAAAGAGTCGAAAGCCGAGGTCGCCAACTTGGAGAGTGCGTCGGCCCGGGCGTTCTCCGACCTGGGGATATGGGAGATCTCGAAATATCGGAGGTACGCTGCAAGATCCTTCACTTTCTGGAGATATTTTGTCATCGCTGGATCTCGCGCCTCGAATTTGCCTTTGACCTGCCCCACGATTAGCTGAGAATCGAAGAATACCCGGAGGCTGTCGATCCCAAGTTCCTTCGCCATTCTCAAGCCGACGAGGAGTGCTTCATACTCGACTTGATTATTGAAGGCTTTAAAATCGAATCGGAGGGCGTACTCAGTGACTACCCCCTCTGAGCTGGTGAGCAGGAACCCAGCCCCACTCCCCTGAGCGTTTGAAGCTCCGTCGATGTGCAGTACCCAGGTGGAGACCGAGTCAGGCTCGGAGACCGCGGCTTGTCCGGGGTTCACGCCTTCCGACCTTTGGTCGATCGTCTGGCATTCTGCGATGAAGTTGGCCAGGACCTGGACCTTTAAGGCAGGTCGCGATCGGTACTGTATGTCGAACTCGCTGAGCTTCATCGCCCACTTTGCCAGTCATCCCGATGTGTCAGGTTGGCGCAATATCGCCCTCAGGGACTGGTTGGTGAGGACCACAATGGCATGCACCTGGAAGTATGGGCGGAGTCGTTGTGCGGAGACGATCAGGGCGAAAATCATCTTTTCTGTCTTCGAATATCGAGCTTCAGCGCCGCAGAGCACTTTGCTGGTATAGTAGATAGGTTGATGGGTTCGGCTCTTATTTTTTCGGACGAGCACCGAACTGACCGCCTCGGGGGAAGTGGCCAAATAGAGATACAGTGTCTCCCCGACCTCTGGCTTCACAAGCAACGACGGAGAAGCCAGGTACCTCTTCAGATCCTCGAAGGTCCGTCGGCACTCATCCGACCAAGAGAAGCCCTTCGCCTGCCTCAGGATTTTGAAGAACGGGAGGCATCTTTCGGCCGATCGAGAGATGAATCGGCTGAGGGCAATGATTTTTCCATTCAGCTGCTGGATCTCTTTCTTGGTGTTCGGGTGGCGCATGTCGATGATTGCCTTTATTTTCTCAGGGTTAGCCTCGATTCCACGCTGAGAAACGAGGAACCCGAGAAACTTCCCCGAGGTCACTCCAAAAGCGCACTTAGTCGGATTCAGCTTCATTCGATGTTGTCGCAAAGTGCGAAAAGCTTCTTCGAGATCTCGAACATGATCTGCAGTCTGCGCACTCTTTACCAGTATGTCGTCCACATATACTTCCATATTGCGCCCGATCTGATCTTTGAAGACCTTATTGACGAGTCGTTGGTAGGTAGCTCCAGCGTTCTTCAGCCCGAAGGGCATCACCCTATAGCAGTAGAAGCCCTTGGGGGTCACGAAGGCAGTGTGCTCCTCATCTTCGGATGCCATCCAGATTTGATTGTACCCGACGAAGGCGTCCATGAAGCTGAGCAGTCGATAACCGGACGTCGCATCCACCAGCTGGTCGATCTTTGGAAGTGGAAAGCTATCCTTCGGACAGACCCGATTCAAGTCAGTGTAGTCGATGCAAATCCTCCACTTCCCGTTGGCTTTCTTCACCATGACAACATTGGCGAGCCAATCGGGATATGTAGTTTCTCTGATGAAGTCCGCCTCGAGTAGCTTGTCCACTTCTTCATCGATGGCCTTCTGTCTTTCAGGAGCAAAAGACCTTTTCTTCTGCCTCACCTGCCTCATCGTCGGGTCGATGTTGAGTCGGTACATTATTATTTCCGGGGGGTGCCCGACATATCCGCTGCCGACCAAGCAAATATGTCGGCGTTGGCCTTCAGCAGCCCCGCCAACCGTCGTCGTTCTGGGTCGGGTAGTTGAGACCCGACCCATACCTTTCGGTCAGAACTCTTCGCTATCGAGATTGGAACGAGCTGTTCGGTCGGTGAACCCCGTTCTTCCTCCTCCCGTGGGTCTAGTTTGTCGATCGTCAGGGAGCCCTTCAACTCGTCGCTTTGAGCAGAGATCTGAAAGCATCGACGAGCGAGCTGTTGGTCTCCGCGCATCTCTCCGACTCTATTTTTGGTCGGGAACCGAACCAAGAGATGGTACGTTGAGACAATCGCCTTAAGAACGTTTAGTCCGGGTCTTTCAAGTATGGCGTTGTAGGCCGAAGATACTTGGACGACCGTGAAAGTCAAGTGGACCGTGCTTTGTCGTGGTTCGGTGCCGACTGTTACGGACAGAGTAACTTCTCCTTCCGTCGTGACAGCGTCCCCAGCGAAGCCTATCAAGGGCGTAGAGATACTTTTGAGTCGGTCGGTCGATAGTCGCATCCGGAAGAAGGTCGAATAAAATAAAACGTTCGTTGAACTTTCGTTATCTACAAAGATTCTTTTTACATCATAGTTCGCTATTGTTGCCAAGACAACAACAGCGTCGTCGTGGGGAGTTTGGATACCCCGAATATCTTCTTCCGTAAAAGTAATCACGTCGTCCGGGTGTAGCTTCTTCGTCGGCTCCCCTCCAGCAGACGTCCTCAGGCCCAGTCGTTTGGAAATCATATTGATGACCCCGGCCGTTGGTTGATTGATCATCACTTCTTCAGTCAGCTGGGGTCGGTGGTCGGCAACTGGTTGAGTCGGCGGGTTCCTCCGAAATTTATCGAGATACCCCCGGTGGATGAGAGCTTCGATCTCATCCTTAAGCTGGATGCATTGCTCGATATTGTGATCGTGGCCCCAGTGGAATCGGCAGTACTTCCGTCGGTCGAGGCCCTTTGCCTTCAGAGGCGAAGGCCGTCGCAGGTACTCTTCCCCTTCGATCTCCATCAAAATCTACGCGTGAGGAGCAGAGAGAGGAGTGTAGGAGTCATACCTGGGGCGTGTCGGCCTTGGGGTCTGCCGTCGGGGCGACCTCCGATTCCGCCGCGGGGGTGAGACTCGACCGTCGGTCGGGGGCTTGCTAGGTTCGACAGGGTCCCGACCCTTTCTTCGCTTCTCCTTCGGGCCCTTGAACTTGGTCAAGCACTGGTCGGAGGCTCCTTCGTCCGCACGCATGTACTTGTACGTGCACTCCAATAGTTCGGCATACGTCCGGGAGAGGGTCTTGTCCAGGGAGTAAGTGAACCGGGATGCCCTTAGCCCCCATTTCATGACCGAGATGGCCATGTCTTCATTGAGATCCCAGACCTCAAGTGTGGCCGCGTTGAATCGCATCACGAAGTGTCGGAGCATCTCATTTTCTCCTTGTTTGAGGGAGAAAAGGCTGTCCGACGTTCGCGGCGGCTTCCGGCTGGTGCTGAAGTGGGCCACGAAAGAGTGCTCGAGCTGTCCGAAGGAGTGGATACTCCCCGATCGAAGACCAGAGTACCAGGCCCTGGCAGCTTTGCAGAGCGTGGTGGGGAAGCCGATGCAAAGGAGAGCGTCGGTTGCCCCTTGAATCGTCATGAGAGCCTTGTAGCTCTCCAGATGGTCGATTGGGTCGGTGGAGCCGTCGTAAGGCTCCACATGCGGCATCTTGAACCGACTGGAGATCGGTTCATCGAGGATGAGTCGGGAGAGAGGTTGGGCGGTCTGGAAGTCGACGTCGTTTGAAGACTTCTGCCCGTCCGCCTGCAGCTGTGTGAGCCGACGGTCGATTTCTTCGAACCTGCGTTCGTAGTCGTCGGTCCATCGATGCTGGGAGACCCCAGGAGTGGAGTCTCCGGAAGAGTCCGAGAGAGAGGCGGACGGCGTTCGCGGTCGCTTCTCCTTCTTTGCTCGTTCTAGCTGGGAGAGAGAATGTCATCGGGATCGATGGGTGTCGCGCCGCGGCCGCCCCTCCTCTCGGTAGGAGCGCTGTGGCAGGTGCTCCTGTGGAGGTGACGGAGATCGATGCGGGCGTCGGTGGCTGCTCCTGGAGGGCATCGGACCCGCCGTCGGTTGTCCGATCGGTGATGGTGGCAGCCGGACCGGTTGTTGCTGAAGGCTTTTGATCGCATCCGTCAGCACGGTCATCTGCCGCACGATCGTCGCGATCTGCACCTCCGTGGTCATCGCAGGGTGCGGAGAGCTAGGTTCCGCTGCGGAGGGTGGAGGAGAGGCCTCTTCCCGATGGGAAGAGCACCTCGCCGATCCGGTGACCCTCGATCGCTGAGCTCTTGTCTTTGTCATCTTGAATTCTGTGGGGGTTACAATCTCTGGTGCTGTCAATGAAGCACTAACTCGTCACTATGAGCATTGGTGCCCCCCTACCTGGCGCGCCAATCTGTTGCGGCCAATCCCCTCATCGCCTGATCGTCGGGAACGAGCTCCTGCAAAAGAAAGTCCACACTAATCGGAGGTGGCTCCGGCGGGGACCCTCCGACAATCAAGTCAGAGTGGAGACTAGGCAACAGTGAAAAGAAAACAAGGAGCTCAACGAGAGAGGGATAGAGAGAGAGGGAGCAAGCCCAAGAGTTTTTCGAAGGGACCTCTAGCATTGTTGCCTTCTCCGATATATATAGCGGAGCATGGTATGGCGCCGTCATTAATGGCGCGGACAATTGAAGAATTGTCAACTCACTGAAGACTGTCAGAGTCGCCGTAAAGGTGTCAAATCACCGTGGGACTGTCAAATCGCTAGGGTTGACCATGCCTTAGGTGGGATAATGCCCCTAGGCGGCAGTGCCGCATGCCGTTGTCAGGACTGACAGTCTCTGGCAGTAGTACGGCGATTGGAGGAGCCGACCGACCATAGGTCGGCGGCCAGTTGAGGGGCGTCGGGTGAAAATTTGGGCCCCTTCGATAGTCAGTCGGGCAGGTTGCAGGAGTCGGGCATCGGACTCCATAATGCAGTCGGTTGGGAGAGCGGAAAAGATCTGTCCGACCGATGTATCCTCAGTCGGTCGATAGCCGTCGATCGATCGGTAACGGCATCCATCGGTCGGTCGGTCGGTGAAGTCGGATATCGGACATGTAGGTCCGATGATGAGTCGGCATGAATAGGATCGGTCGGTATTCCCCGACAATAGGCAATGAGCTCAAGTAAACTATAAAGCCTGCTTTCTTGCAGTGAATGAAACTATGAAGCCTGTTTGTTCTCACGTAATTATAATTTTGCTGCTACGGTGAGGTCAGTTGCCTTCCAGAAGCACCACTCCTTTGTGTGGATATTCTACAGACGGAAATGGCCATCTTCTTTGTCTTGATTTAAGATAATTTATTTAGTATTTTTTTCCTTCTTTTCGTCTTCTTTCTTCTTTCTTCTTTCTTTTTCTTTTTTGTGCGGACGGGGAAGCGGTCAAGATTGGCTTATGATACCGTGGACACTTTATCGTAAGGGACAAATAAAAGCCATGACTTCTATGATGTCACTGGACCTCGGTTACTTGCTGGAAGCCATTCCCTTTCGTGGGTCACGTGAATCTTAGCTTGGGTTACATGGGGAGGAATACATTCGGAGGAGGAAAACACTGAAAAATAAAACCTCGTTAAACTCACGGTGGTGACAAGAATCAAACTCCACTATTTGCCGATTGAAAGTTTTTTAAGATAAGTTACAAAGACATCCTCCAACTATTCATGGTTTACATCCTCAAAGTTTTACTTTTTTTATTTTTTATTTTTTTAAATTAGAGCACAAAACTTAAATTTTAGTTGCAATGTGATGCAGCTGTCCACCGTAGGTTCAACACTGTTAATAATGACCGTCAAATTACTAATTCATCCTCTTTGAAAATCTAGTTTGGGAAAAAATTTTTGAATATTACAGACACACCCTTCAATTTTTTGCAATTTGAAGTTACAACTTCGAATCTTCAAAAAGTTATATTTGGCCCCTCTTTTGTTTGCTACATTTGCGACTATTTATGGGGTGAAATCCTTCGTGTTAGTCATCACATCTCACTCTCTAGCACTTTATTTCGATGCCAACAAACCTCTTGTGATTCGGAAGTAACTAGACATCATGTTAAGTATTTTTTCTCAATTTGATGGTCCAGATCTCATTCTCCAAATTTTTATTTTTCTATATCAACTTTCCTGTCGTCTCTGTGTAATATGGTAAGTTAGGAGTACAAATGAGTCGAATAGCTCGAGCTCGACTTGAGTCCAAGTTTGACTCAACTCAATTATTTTCGAGTTCAAATCAAACTCGAGTAGCTCGAATAATTTTTCAAATTGAGATTGAATAGTAAGATATTCGATTCGAAAGCTCACAAATCGATTCAAAATTATATATATTTTTAATAATATTATTTTTATTTATAATATATACATTATTAGTAGATTTAAGGTTCGATTTTAAGCTCGAACTCGACTTTGAGTATGGCTTGGTGGATATTTGAGTCAAGTCAAATCGATCTTGAGTTTTACATATTTTTCATCGAGTCGAGTTCGAACTTGGGATATCAAGACTCGATCGATTTCGAGTTGAATTTCGAGTTTGAATATTTTGAATCTAGTCAAATTTGAGCTTCCAACTATTTGACTCGGTTTGCATTGATTACATTATACTGATAAGGATGGAGGATTATATTATTAAAAAAATTATATCTTCTTCCTTATTCTGTATTATTGTATTCAAGAGATCCGTGAGACATCATGTTTAGAAAAAAAGTTAAAAACTGCATCCTCTTCGTGCGTTGTATACGGAACACCCATAGAATCACCTTCTATGATTGACTGTGGTCCAAGAAGTCTTTAACGGAGCCCTCAGCCTGTAGGTATACCAAAAAAAAAAAAAACAAAAGAAAGAAGGAAAGGTGGGTAGAGCTGACGGGGATGTTGGGTGAAGCTGTGCAAAGAACTTTGGATAGAGTTCATACTTAAGCCATCCACAATTTCCAATTTCCCGGTTCTTTCCTCTTCTCTTCGTCGGCTTTCGGAGGGTGAGGCTGTTGAAGTTAAGATATCAGAAGACACCTGTCATTGTTGTGTATCATTCCGAGAGAAAAAGAAACGCATGGTTCTTCTGCAGCTATTCATGCTGCAGCTTCTATGGCTGGCACCACTTTCATCTTCCAATATGCTGGATCCCTCGGTGCTGGAAGGAAACTTGCCCCAGTGCTACAACTGGACCCCTATCCAATATCCATTCGGCGTGCTACGCAACGGCAGCGTCGGCCCTATTCCCCTCCCCGGTTTCGAGATTCGCTGCGACGTCGGCCATGGAAGCCGGCCCATGCTGAAGCTCGGCAGTGACCTCTACCAGCTGCTGAACATATCGCTGCCCCATGGCTACGTCCGGATCGTCAGCCAGGTAACTGCATCGCGGTGCCGCGGAAACTCCTCCGGCGACAGCCTCGGGCCCTACCACGTCCCCGATCTGATGGGTACCCCCTACACGTACGTCCTCTGCCACGAGGAACAGATTCACGGCCACCAGGTGCGACGCCATCGCCCTGATCCACGGGTCAGGCAACAAGCGAGTAAGCAGCGGGTGCGTGTCCTTCTGCTTGGACCTACCGACCGTTATCGACGGTGTATGCTCCGGCATGGGGTGCTGCCAGGCACCGGTGCCACCGGGGCTCAAGAATTTCCGGTTGGAATTCATCAGCCTAAGAAACCTCGCCGGGTAGACGAGCGAGTTGGCGAAGTTGCCGTGCAGCAAGGCGTTCATCGTGGACAACGCCTGGTACCATTTCTCCCCGGACGATCTAAAGGGGAAGCAGGGTGACGAGTTCGGGCCCGTGTTTCTGGACTGGGCGATATAGAACCAGAAGTGCGAGGAGGTCAGGAGGAGGAACGCCACGGACTACGCGTGCCAGGACAACAGCCACTGTATAGATCCGCCGGATATAGCCGGCTACCGCTGCAGCTGCGACAAAGGCTACGCCGGCAACCCGTACAGCCCGGGTGGATGCAAAGGTATGTATTCTAATTATTTATCTGGATGTTCGGAAAAATCATTAATTAGATAGAGTTAGCCTAGCTACCATATCACCCATCACCGACAGGCTCTCGCAGGCTCAATGAAAATTTCAAACCAGTCTTCTAGGTTACTGAAGACTCATTCTACCATAGATAAAATCAACAAAAAATCCACATATCAGTTGATTGTTTGTTAATTGTTATTCATTATGGATGATGAGTGTAGTTAGAAATTTATTGGACGGTCTCCATAAAGAAAAAGATTTGGTTGCAACAGTCATACCACATCAAATTTATCACGATCAAATCAGAATATTTGTATTTTATCGATTGTCGTATATTTAACCAATTCTTATGATGATATCCCATACTATTCCATTAATCTCTGATTTTTGATTAGATTGTTACAAATTTGATATGATATCACCGTCACAATGAATATCTTCTCATCCATAAAGCTCTTTTCTTTTCCCATTCCACTCCTTTTCGATCCAGCAAGGCCGTGTTCACAAGTACCCAGTAGGTGATTAAGTTGGAAATTCCCAGTTAACTCAGGATTCGCTTTCTGGCTTCCTACGAACTCAATTTGGGTATCGTTTAATCAAGAATGCCACCAAACATGTTTCTTCCCCTTCATCTTTCATCCTTTTTCAGTACCCATTATGATTGTCTCCGCCCATCCCCATCGCCCTATTTCTCACTACCTTTTGTAAATAAGAAAACACGATCATCATTGTAATTCATCATTTTGTTGTGCATCATGATTACATCGGATGAGTTGAATTCTAACCAAGGTATCCAAGGTTTTTGTTTCCTAATTAAATATATGGATGTTATGTTGATTTTGTAAAGCTACGTTTGGGCCTTTATTGAATTGTACTTGTCAAACCATCTGGTTGAATCATGAAAATGTAAAGTCTGAAATCCTTTGTATATAAATGAGCGGACATGATACCATCATCTGTCTGTATATTTCTTAAAAATTGGACTGAAAATCATATGAAAATTGAGTCTGTTGTCCCATCTAGTTGGCATCTTCAAAGATCTGTGCAAAACTCAATTTTTCGATTTCCGTAAGAAAAAAAAAATCATTTATTGATCTATTTTTCTTTCCACGGAATTTGTATTGAGAGGTGTTTGGTTGATAGAAACATGCTTAAATGGACAGCATAATTCATGAATTCTGCAGAATTTGTAATCCAAATTATAGAAAAATTGAAACCAACCCCCCAATAGAATCTTGGAGGACCAAACCAGGCCCACATACCTCTAAGATAAAGCACACATATTTGCACTTGCCCTCCAGAAACATCCCAATCAAGACTTCATATTCCTTGCCAAGCCAAAGCATTAAATAAATCATCATGATCATCATCACCATCACCACCAAGCGTTCCCCTTGCCTTTAATTAGTGCAACATTACACGTCATTGATGAGGCGGACAATAATTATACTATCTAAAACACTTAGAGGACTCTGCTTGTGCACCCTTTGTCATATAGGCACATACCGTCCAAACTTACCATCTGCATGTATGTCTGCCCCAATAGCTTCAATAGTGAATATTTAGATTAAAAAATCAAAAAAAAAAAAACTTTTTAGATTTGCTAGAAAAGCTTTTCCAAATTATAATTTGACTGCCAACAGCGGTATATTGGTAAGTTTATAAGCTTGGTTGTGTTGTAATAAATGGGACCATTGTTGACCCAACATTGTTGGATAGATGTTGAGCTTATAAATATGGTGACCAAAAGCAATTTATAGAGTAATACATGCAAATCATTAGTTTGCAGTGGATTACTTCCTCAACACATTTTATTTCAGATTAATATATGTAAGATGTCCTGATTTTTCAGTATTATAACATCCATCCGACATAAATACATGACAATATCACGGTAACGGCCAGCATGGACACGGTTGTAGATCATAACTATTTCAATATTATGGCATAGATTTATATATTCATATAAATATTGTTAAAATATATTTACAAAAAATAATGTTAGATCTATAATGCATTTGTCATACCAATACTGCAAAATGGTCACTATAAAAAAAAATATATATGTATGCATTTTATTCTATCAAGAGTTTGAAATCTTTGGCTTTTTCTTGATTAAAAAAAAAATATATATTAGCTTTATGGACCCTTATCATAAACATCCTAGTTGAGCATAATAAATATTTGGCTTTAATGTTTTCCAGAGATGGTAGTAATTTATAACAGCAATATTGAAACCATAATTTGTCCATGCCCAAAGGAACAACGACCAGCGGTAGCAGAAGAGTAATTTATATGTTTGTAATTATGGTTACTTGTTGCAATTTCGAAAGTCAGCGAGCTTCTAATTTTAAAACTGAATGGCTTATGAAGTCTCTCTCTCTCTCGTAATCAAAGGCTTGTGAAATCATTAGTTGTTGTCTAGGGGAGACATGTTTAATGACCCATAACTGTTGGCACTGGGTCATGGCCTTGGTATGATGGTAGGAAATCTGTCAGTAGAAAATCATTCCCTATTTTTTTTAAAGAAAAGGGAGAGGAGTACCTCCTAACCAGTCACCTGGGAATAGATGGGATTTTTTGGTACGAGGTGTAGATGGGATTTAGATCATATTATTACATTGCAGTCCAATAATTTTACCAACTGCGTTAATTAGCATCTTTATTTTTTTTTTTCAATTTCATTTTGGGTGCTACCAACTAACCTAAAAGCTATAAGAAATGAAAAATATATACCCACTTCCATCCACCGAGCTCATTTCCAATTTTTATAATTTAGGGTTACAGTAATAAGTTTCTGGATAATCTAATACTTACCATCAAATGTGACTTAATTAGTTATGTTAATCATACATGTTCAATTGCATGTTAGGCATCGACGAATGTGCTCATCCGGACACCAACCCTTGTGCGGGGAAATGCACCAACACGATAGGGGCCTATAAGTGCACTTGCCCACAAGGAACGAGGGGAATTATCCTTCTTATTTTTTATGTTTTATTTTTATATTATTTGATTATGGCAAGTTCGAATTCGCACCTTACTTTCAATTATTTGTTATCATCCTGTTGGGTAAATTCATAGCGTGCAGTGATGTAGTGTGAGAACTGCAGGTTTGTCACCCAAATGTACAACCGGATCATAAAGGGGTTGTATGATTCCGATTTATATAAAAATTTCAAACTTAGTCTTCTAAGTTATTGTTCTAACCGTGGTTAGGAAAATTAAAAAATAATTTTATTTGAAGCTCGATCCCCATTCTCTGGTGGTGCGTGCACTCTTTCTTACAGAGTTGGACATGTTTGGATCATCTCCATCTCAGAAACCGATGGTTCTCACGCGCAAGCAACATTGAGAGATAAGCAGCACCAATCCATTTTTGAGATGCCTAAACATTTTGAATGGTGCATAACTACATAATCATCAAACATTGACATATTATCATCTTAGGCAGTGTTTGGCAGTCTAAGAATATTGATGATTTGAATGTTCTTATCCCAATGACCTAAGATCGTAATATTTGATAAACCATGATCCAGCGATTAAAGATTTTCAAATGCCTATGATTAACTTATTTGGTATTTTAAAAAAATCCATATAAAATAAAAATTATCCATGATGTATTGCACAAAAATATATTTATTCAAATAAAATATTGACATATTTATCAATATATCAGCAATTAATATGCTCCATAAAAATATATTTGTTAGTCCGATAAATTATTAATTCTATAAAAATATATTAATTATTATTATAGAAATAATATTTTTATTTATACTTATAATATTTTATTTATCAATATGAATATTTATTTTGATTAAAAAATAAGACAAATAAAAGTAATATGTTAAATACTTTTATATATAAAAATAAAGTATAATAAGATATTTCTATTCTAATTTAAAATTATCATTAAATCATAATATGATAATAATATGATTAATAATATATTATAATATAATATATCATAAATATAATATATAATATCAATATAATATAATATTATATATATATAACATTGATATAATATATTAACAATATATTGGTATATTAATTTTTTTGCTAAATTGAGGGATATTTTTATCCTTACAAATTTTAGTCCAACATCACTGCATGGAGGTGATCTTAGATTTCGAACCTCAAGAATCTAATTTCGTCGTGGCCATGACTTATACTAAGCTCTAGGTCTAATTGAAGCATAAATTAAAATTTAAGCTCTAGGTCTAATTGAAAAAATTAAAATTTTTGAAGTAAAAATTCTGAAAAATTAAAAAGAGATATTATTATAATTTATTTATTTATTTTTTCTATGGCTGAGCTTGTTGAAGTTCATAAATCACAAAAAACCTCTATCTCTTGTAGAGCTGGCATTGTTCTATACAATTCGCTTCTCAAGGGTAGAAAAAGAAAAAACATGAGATGAGGTATGCTCCACCCTGAATCAAATCCGACATAATCTTAATTTATATCTTTCTTCTAAAATTATAATTATTTTATAATATTTACGTGTATCTGACTCAATCCGATCTGACATAATCCCTATTATTTTTTAAATATAAGATAGGTACAGATATTAATCGATCCAACTTATTTCCGATGTGGGGGGTGGGGGGGATGTTAAATGTTATTGAAGGATTGTAAAAAAAAATAACAAAGGCATAGAACAAGGAGAAAATGAGGAATGAAAAAGCTAGCTGCCTCGCTAATAGTGGAAGCCCATGGAGATCACAACAAATCATGAATCTAGCAAGGCTAGTTCCGCTGGCAAGTGCTCTGAGCTATGGAAATCACAACAAATCAAAGAAGATGACGCTAACCAATTTGCAGCAAAGTTTTGCTTCTCCATACACATGGACTGCCCTGAAGATTTTTTTTTTGGTAAAACAGATCATTCAAACAAGTCTTGTATGAATACATCCGAAAAGATCAGAAAGATAAATATCCCTGAATTTTCTTGGGGAAGACCCCAAAGAAGTCCACAGAAGATCTCTAGAATGCTCAGCGATATAAGCTACGACCCAATCCACTACAGAATTTGCCTCTTTGTAGATATGTCTAACTATAAAAGTAGTGCATCCGACGAGAAGGATGGAGATATCCTGCAGGAGGAGGTGATAGGCCTTCTCCTGTGAGGACTCATGAATCTAGGACACGACCATAGCTGAGTCACCCTCAGTAGCTATGTAATCAGCTCCCAACACCCTCCGAGCATAAACAACCCCTGTCCAAGCATTCCGGAGTTCTATCTTAGGCACTGAAGGATTGACAAGAACTAGCCCCCCAGCCGCTAGTAGGCTAGAGTTTGCACCCCGAATAATAAAGCCTGCACCGCCCTGTATATCCTTAACACTCCCTTCAAAGTTGACCTTCAAGAATCTTGAAAGTTAGGGCTTCCAAACAATAAACACCCATCGGATCGTTGCACGAGCTGGGTGGGAGTCCTAGGTCTCCTCGAGCCTGAAGGTCACGTCAATCAACTCACTAGTAAGGATCAAGGCTCTCTCAAGGGTATCCCTCGTTGGGCATCTTCTGGACTCAAAAATAGTAGTATTCCTAGCAAGCCATATACGCTAGGCTATATAAGCCGTCCAAATAATAACCTCTCTGGACGAGTCATCCCTAGCCCTCCATCTTAAAAATTCGAGAAATGCCTCCACTGGGACATCTGCCTGGACAAATAGATGGTTCAAACCTACCAAGAAATACACTCATCTCACAGCTAGACAAAGAAACAGTGTGTGCTCCATCGTCTCCTCTTCTGCACCACAGATGGGGTAGGTGGCCTAAATATCCATGACTCGCTCCTTAAGAATGGCTCTGGTGGGAAGCCTTCCCTAGGTAACCATCCAGAGGAAAAGACACACTCTCGGATGAGCGTCCAGCCTCCAAATCCATCCACTATCCATCTGCCTAGTGACCTCCGACTAGTACAGACGATAGAGGCCAGCTATAATTGGTCTGACCATGGTTGAGGATCCCCACACTCTGCTGTCCATGCTTTTGTGGATAGGAACAGCTAAGGACATCATCCTCCTCCTCAAATGCGCTCCAAAGAAATGATGCACCATCGCAGGATCCCATCTGGGTGAAGAAAGTCACTAATCCCCATCGAGTCCGTCACCTCAAGACTGACGAAGGTCAGCCACCAAACAAGAGGATTGTCAGCAATCCAGGAGTTATAAAGAACACTAACAGATCCACCATCTCTAATCACTCATCTCGTCTGTAGAATGACATCCGGGCATATGCACAGATTTTCTTCCACATAGGAGAAGCCCTCCGACTGACCCGGATCTTGCCGCTTGCATGCCAAGAGCCATACCTGGACCTCACCAATCTGCTCCACATAAATTCTGGATAAAGAAAGAATCTAGCAGCATGCCGGACAATCAAGGCCTCTTGCTTAGTAACCAGGGACTGGATCCCTAGACCTCCCACCCTCCAAGGCCAGCATACCACCTCTCAAGAAATAAGATGCACACCCCCACCTCCACCAGGCCGAGAGCCCCATAGAAACCTCCGAAATTATTTCTCAATCCTCATCACAGTGGTTTTAGGTAGAAGGATATTTGAAAGAAAGTAAATAGGCATAGAGTTGAGAACTGACCTGATCGGGATAATCCTACCCATCATAGATAGGGTATGGGCCTGCCAACCCTCTAGCCGCTCCCGTATGACGCACTCCACACCCTCAGTCTCAAATCTCCGTAATCTACAGTCAGAGATGGGCATACCAAAGTACTGCAGAATCCCAGTATACTCAGCAGCCCTCAGCCTCTCCATGATAGATCGGCGTAGCTGCATCGATATTTTTGGGCTAAAGTGGACAACTGACTTGCTAAAGTTCATCTTCTGTCCCGATGCATGACAGTAGTCCTCCACGATCGCGCTGAATCCAATGGCACTCTGGATGCAAGGTCGGCCCAGCAGCAAGATGAAGAGAGATGTTTGATGTGTTTCAAAAGAGGATTAGCTGTCGAGTGGATCGATGGACCGGTCTTAATCCAAGAGATAATGATGCTGGAATCGTCATCCAGAATTACAATTGGGAATAACCGCTGTAGCTGAAGGCCCCTCCCATGCAGCTCTTAACTCAACTGTAATAATAGATTTAGTCCCAAAGTGCTTAGCGTTGACAAGGATGACAGGTTCTTATGATCTCTAATGATGCATCTCACCCCACCTAATTTGTTGCTGAAGGATCCGTCAAAGGGAGGGGGCACCCTTGCTAGAGATCATTCATCTGAGTGTTCTATTTATGTTTAATATGCGTTCTCAAGACCCCGTCGCAGGCCATGTTAGATGCGGCACAACTGGCAACGAGCTCAATTAAACTATAAAACCTGTTTTGTTATAGGGAACGAATCTATCGAGCCTGTTTGGTCTCATGTAACTATATATTTGCCGCTACAGCAAGATCTAATTGCATCCTAGTAGAAGCAGCACTCCTAGTGTGGATATTGTATAGGCGGAACTGGACATCTTCCATGTCTTGATTTAAGATTATTTATTTATTTATTTATTTTTGAGGGGGCTTGGATGGCGGAGCGGTCAAGATTGGCTTGCAATTAGTACCGTGGAAACTTCAACTATCATAAGCCGCAAGTAGAAGCCATGACCTCTATGATGTAATTGGACCTCGATTACTCTTAAGGCTATTCGCTTTCCTGGGTCAAGTTCAATTATTCGTCGGTGGTCGTCGCGTTGAAGATTTTTTTTTTCCCCCCTTCTTTCGGTAGGTGAGCCTGTTGAGGTTAAGAGATCAGAAGAGACCTGTCATTGGTTTGTTCCATTTCCTTCTCAAGGGGAGAGAAGGAGAAAACTTTAGACGGAGCATGGTTGTTCTGCCTCTATTCATGCTGCAGGTTCTATGGCTGGCACCACCTTCATCCTCCAATATGCTGGATCCCTCGGTGATGCAGGAAGACGCGCCCCAGTGCTACGACCGGACCGGTATCCATATCCAATACCCATTCGGCGTGGTAGGCAACGACAGCGTCGGCCTTATTCCCCTCCCCGGTTTCGAGATCGAATGCAGTGGAAGCGGGCCGAAGCTGAAGCTCGGCAGTGACCGCTACCGGCTGCTGAACCTATCGCTAGACCACGGCTACGTCCGGATCGTCGGCCACGTAATTGCATCACGGTGCCCCGACAACTCCTCCGGCCACAGTCTCTGGCCCTACCACGTCCCCGATCTGACGGATACCCCCTACACGTTCTCTGCCACGAGGAACCAATTCACGGCCACCGGGTGCGACGCCATGGCCCTGATCCACGGGTCAGGCAACAGGCGAGTAATCAGCGGGTGCGTGTCCTTCTGCGCGGACCTAAAGACCGTTACCCCAGGTGTATGCTCTGGCGTGGGGTGCTGCCAGGCGCCGGTGCCCCCGGGGCTCAAGAGTTTCCAGTTGGAGTTCAGGAGCGTAAGAAACCTCAGCGGGTCGACGTACGAGTCGGCGAAGCTGCCGTGCAGCAAGGCGTTCATCGTGGACAAGGCCTGGTACAATTTCACCAGGGACGATCCAAGGGGAAACCCGGATGACGAGTACAGGCCCGTGTTTCTGGACTGGGCGATCGGGAACCAGAAGTGCCAGGAGGTGATCAGGAGGAACGACACGGACTACGCGTGCAAGGGCAACAGCCACTGTATAGATCCGCCGGATGTAGCCGGCTACCGCTGCAGCTGCGATCCAGGCTACGAGGGGAACCCGTACAGTCCGGGTGGATGCGAAGGTATGGATTCTAATTATTTATCTAGATGTTCGGAAAAAATCATTAATTAGATGGAGTAAGTCTAGCTAACACGTCACCCATCACCGGCGGGCGAGCAAGCTCAATAAAAATCTCAAACTAGTCTTCTAAATTACTGTTCCGACGGTGGCTAATAATTAGAAAAATAAAAAAATAATAATTTTATTTGAAGCTCTCTTTTTTTTAAAAAAATTTTTTGAGTCTCCATTCTCTGCTGGGAGCGTGCACTGTACCTTAGAGAGTTGGATTTGTTTGGATAGATGACATGTCTCCGTCCCAGAAATAGATGGCTAGATCTCACGCTCAAACAGAGAGGGGTAAAACCAGCGTCTATCCATGCTCGAGATGTGTACGTATTTTACATTGCATATCATATCATATTATATCATATATATATATATATATATGGCTAGATCTCACGCTCAAACAGAGAGGGGTAAAACCAGCGTCTATCCATGCTCGAGATGTACGTATTTTACATTACATATCATATCATATTATATCATATATATATATATATATATATATATATATATATATATTAAAATAAAATAATCATGTTGGTTAGTCTCTGTTTGACATGTGGTTGGATCTTTTGGATGCCACATGTCCGAAAAATCATATAGAGAAGGAAAAAAAATTTAGAGATTCGGATCGGAGAGGACAGAACGGCCATAGAAGTCGAGAACGTCATCGGCGAGGGAGAAGAATTCACAGATAAAGACCTCCAGCTTGCATCTGGCAGTCACCCAAGGCTTGCTGACGGCGAGCTTCTCCACCGGCAACCATTCCATCTTGAATAATAAAAAAAAAATGAAAAGCTGAAAACATGAGAGGAGGACCCATCAGATCTAGGTAAACCGATGGTCCTCTCTCTTAATCGTCGGAGAATATATGCCAGAGTCTCAGAGAGATGGCAGCGGTCTGTCGATCCAGACTTTTTCCAATAGCCATCGACCGTAGTTTTGAGAGAAGGAGCCACAGTTTAACACCTCCCTCCATCAATCTTCTAACGATCGATAGATTGCAAGCACACTAGCCGAAAAACTAGCTGTGAGCCTCAGCAAGAGGGTGGTGTTCCGTCGATTGCGTGTTTCCGACGGCCGTCAGTTGAAATGCGGTGGAGTGGAATGATGTTTTGGGCGGCCTTCTTCAACCGACTTCCCTCAAGATCGGTAGTCGCCGGGACGCCAACGGCCGGAAGAAGGCCAACGATGGTTGGAAAGGTCCGATGACCC
Source organism: Elaeis guineensis (assembly GCF_000442705.2). Taxonomy (NCBI): domain Eukaryota; kingdom Viridiplantae; phylum Streptophyta; class Magnoliopsida; order Arecales; family Arecaceae; genus Elaeis; species Elaeis guineensis. The sequence goes on along the minus strand of NC_025996.2, from coordinate 9,597,127 downwards.
ACCGACGAAGGTTAATCGAGAGTTTGATCGATGGCCATAAATGTTTTGGGAGGTGATTAGGAAAGAAAGAAGGAAGAGAAGGGCCTAATAAGTTTGGGATTTTGGTTTCACATCCGAAATCCAAAATCTAGTTGATCCATTTGCTTTAAAAGGGGATACATTCGGATTTTCAAATTTTAGAAATCTAGATCCATTAATCCATCAGTCCATTAATAATTGACTTCATCAGACCACATTGAGTTGGTTTGATTTATTTGAGGTTATTTTATGATTTAGTCCCTGATGAAGAATTTATTATATAATAATTTTTTTTCAATTGTTTTGCGAGCAGAGAGGGATGCAGTGGAGCCGCAGGGAAGAAAGAAGAAAGAAAAAAATATTTTTTAAAAATAAAATATAATATATAAAAATAATATTATATAATATCTTAATTATATTTTATAATAAAATATTATAAAAAAAGTATTGTTGTAAAAATCAATATATATATATATATATAAATAAAAATTTTATATAATAAATTTTTGATCAGTGGCCATGGGAGTTTTGGATGGTGATCGGAAAAGAAAGAAGGGAGGAGGAGAAGAGCCTAACTGGTTTACACTCGAAACTCAAAATTCAGTTAATCCATTTGCTTTAAAAGGGGGTGGATTCAGATTTTCGGATTTTAGAAATCTGAATCCATTAATCCATCAATCCATTAATAATTGACTTGATCAGACCACATTGAGTTGGTTTGATTTGATTTGGAGTTGTTTTATGATTTAGCCCATGATGAAGAATTTTTTATATAATGATCTTTTTTCAATTATTTTGTGAGCAGAGAGGAAGGCCGTGAAGTCTGCGGAGAAGAAAGAAGAAAAGAAAAAAAAAATATTTTTTAAAAATAAAATATAATATATAAAAATAATATTGTGTAATATTTTAACTATATTTTATAATAAAACATTATAAAAAAGCACGGTTGCAAAACTCAATATATATATTATATAATAATAAAATATAATAAATAATAATAATATTTTAAAATAATATATCTATTAAATAAAAAAATATGTGGGGTTTATGTAATTGTGCATGCTAGGCATGTACGTACGTATGTATTATTGGTTAATGGTTGGAAAGAAATAATTATGTACTTATTTTAAAATTATTATTTAAGAAAATAATTATATACTACACATCGTATGGAGTTCCAAGCTAGTAACTATATAATCACCAAATACTGCCATATTATCGCATTTAGAGTGATGGATGGTTTGCAAACACCCAGTAACTTTTATCGTCATGTACCATGTTTAACACGGAAGATGATAATTAATGCCAAGTTTTACGATCATCTATCTCCATGGAGAAGATATTCATTGCAATGATGACACCATATCAAAGTTGTCACAACCCAATCAAAGGCCAAGAATCGTTGGTTAGTATGGGGTATCATTTATGAGAATTGATGAAATACGTGGCGTTCTATGAAATACAGATATTCTTGTTGAGTTGTGATAAATTTGACGCAATATCACCGTTGCAATAAATATTTTTTTATCTCCATGATAGGATGGTGTGATGGCAAAAAAGATGCACTACACGGGATATAAACCTGGGCTATGTGTCACCAACAAAAACATGCAGGGCCTTCAATGGTGCAAAGCAAGCATGACATGGGAAGCAAACTCTTTTTGGTTTTTTGGGTAATATTCTAATCATGTGTATGGCACGATATAACACAGCTCTCAAATCAAAACCGAGTTGCATCGATCACATTGAATGATGTCATGTGCATAGAACCAAATACTCAAAAAAAATATCATTGCAACAGTGATATCATGTTAAATTTATCATAATTTAATAAAAATATTTATATTTCATTAATTATTATATATTTTATTATTAATTTTTAAATTTTGATTTGGTTGTTATAAATTTGATATGATATTACCATTGCAACGGAAATCTTCTCCAGGTGCTCGCTTCAGAAGATTTTCTATTACCCGTTCATAGAACTGGTCTAAGCGTTGCATCAGCATCTCGATCATCCTGAGCCGTGCAAGACCCTCGCTGCAGCGGCAGTCAAATCTCCGAGTGTTTGGTTGGAAATTTATGGGGCGGTCTCCCATCAAGGCTCTATTTTTTTTTTTTCCCATTCCACTCCTTTTTGAACCAGAAAAGTCGTATTTGCAATTACTCAGTAGGTGATTGAAATGGATATCCCCAATTAACTCAAGATTTGTTTTCTGCTCCCTACGAACTCAACTTGGGTATCGTTTAAGCAAAAATGCCACCAAACATGTTTCTTCCCCTTCTTCTTTCATCCTTTTTCACTGTCCATTATGATTGTTTCCGTCCATACCCCATCGCCCTATTTCTCACTACTTTTTTTGAAAACAAGAAAACACGGTCATCAGTGTAATTCATCATTTTATTGTGCATCATGATTGCATCGGATGAGTTGAATTCTAATCAAGGTATCCAAGGTTTTTGTTTGGTAATTAAATTTATGGATGTTATGTTGATTTTGTAAAGCCATGTTTGGATCTTTATTGGATTATCCTTGTTAAACCATCTGGTTGGATCATGAAAAGTGTAGCGTCTGAAATTGATGTATTTAAACGAGCTGATATAATATCTATATATTTCTTAAAAATTAAACTGAAAATCATATAAGAATTGAGCCTCTTGTTGGCCTACCTAGTTGGCATCTTCTAAAGGTCTACCCGTATCCCAACACAAATCCCATCCTTTGGGTTACTGAAATAAAAATCATAAATCTATTGATCGATTTTTCTTTCCATAGAATTTGTGCTTGGATGGACAGCATAATCCATAAATCCCACATAATTTTCAATTCAAATGTATAAAAATTAGGCACACATATCGCAAGATAAAGTATACACATTTGCACTTGCCCTCCAGAAACGTCCCAATCAAGACTTCCTATTCCTTTCCAAGCCAAAATATTAAATAAATCATTCTGATCATCATTCATCATCATCGCCATCACCATCAAGTATTCCTGCTGTCTTTAGTGCAACATTCCACGCAATTGATGACGTTGACAATAATTATACCATCTAAAACATTTTAAGGTCTCTGCACGTGCACCCTTTGTCATATAGGCACATATCCTCCAAACTAATCGTTTATGTCTGCTCCAATTGCTTCTTTATGCAATTACACAATAAATAGGGAATATTTAGATTAAAAATCAAAAAAAAAAAAAAAACTTTCTAGAATTGCCAGGAAAGCTTTTCCAAATTATAATTTGACTGCAAACAAGGGTATACTGGTAACTTTATAAGCTGGTTGTGTTGCAATAAATGGGACCGTGGCTGACCCGACATTGTTAGATCGATGTTGAGGTTATAAATTTGGTGACCAAAAGCAATTTATAGAGTAATACATGTGCCCTACTGGTTTGCAATGGTTTACTCCCTCAACACATTTTATTTCAGATTAATATATGTAAGAGGTCTTTATTTTTCAGTATTATAACATGCATCCGACATAAATACATGACAATATCAGGGTAACAGCCAGCATGGACATGATTGTAGATCATAACTATTTCAATATCATGACATAGATTTATATATTCATATAAATATTGTTAAAATATATTTACAAAAATAATGTTAGATCTATAATGCATTCGTCATACCAATACTGCAAAATGGTCACTATAAAAAAAAAGAAGTATTTTAGTCCATCAAGGGTTGAAATCTTTGGCTTTTTCTTGATTTAAAAAAAAAAAAATTAGCTTTATGGACCCTTATCATAAACATCCTAGTTGGGCATAATAAATATTTGACTTTAATGTTTTTCAGAGATGGTGATAATTTATAACAGCAACATTGAAACCATAATTTGTCCATGCCCAAAGGAACACCCAGCGGTAGCAGAAGAGTAATTTATATTTTTGTAATTATGGTTACTTGTTTCAATTTCGAAAGTCAGCGAGCTTCTAATTTTAAAACTGAATGGCTTATGAAGTCTCTCTCTCTCTCTCTTAATTCAAAGGCTTGTGAAATCATTAGCTGTTGTCTAGGGGAGACATGTTTAATGACCCATAACTGTTGGCATTGGGTCATGGCCTTGGTATGATAGTAGGAAATCTGTCTGTAGAAAATTATTCTCTATTTTCTTAAAAGAAAAGGGAGAGGAGTACCTCCTACCCAGTCACCTAGGTATAGATGGGATTTTTTGGTACGAGGTAAATGAGATTTAGATCATATTATTAGATTGCAGTCCAATAATTTTACCAACTGCATTAATTAGCATCTTTAAACTTTTTTTTTTCAATTTCATTTTAGGTGCTACCAACTAAAGCTATAAGAAATGAAAAATATATACCCACTTCCATCCACAGAGCTCATTTCCAATTTTTATAATTTAGGGTTTCAGTTATAAGTTTCTGGATAATCTAATACTTACCATCAAATGTGACTTAATTAGTTATGTTAATTATATGTGTTCAATTGCATGTTAGACATCGACGAATGTGCTCATCCGGACACCAACCCTTGTGTGGGGAAATGCACCAACACGAAAGGGGGCTATAAATGCACTTGCCCACGAGGAACGAGGGGTGATGGTTTGAAAAAAGGTACAGGCTGCAAGGGGATTGCACCGCTGGATATTGCCTTGGGTAATCTCTTTAAAACTGTCATAATTCACTGAGAAAGTAGGAATTATCCTTCTTATTTTTTATTTTTATATTATTTTATTATAGCGAGTTGGAATTCACACCTTACTTTCAATTATTTGTTATTATCCTGTTGGCTAAATTCATGGCGTGCAGTAATGTAGTGTGAGAGCTACAGGTTTGTCACCCAAATGTACAACCGGATCATAAAGGGGTTGTATGATTCCGATTTATATAAAAATTTCAAACTTAGTCTTCTAAGTTACTATTCTAATCATGGTTGGGAAAGTTAAAAAATAATTTTATTTGAATCTCGGTCCCCATTCTCTGGTGGTGCGTGCACTCTTTCTTCCAGAGTTAGACATGTTTGGATGGATGACATTTCTCCATCTCAGAAATCGATGGCTCTCACGCCCAAGCAACATTGAGAGATAAGCAGCACCTATCCATTTTTGAGATGTGTAAACATTTTGTATGGTGCACAACTACATAATCATCAAACATTGACATATTATCATCTTAGGCAGTGTTTGGCGATCTAAAAATATTGGTGATTTGAATGCTCTTATTATCTGATCCCAATAATCTAAGATCATCGTATTGGATAGGTCATGATCCAATGATTAAAGATTTTCAGATATCTATGATTAACTTATTTGATATTTTAAAAAAATCTATATAATATCAAAACTATCCACGATGTATTGCATAAAAATATATTTATTCAAATAAACTATTAACATATTTATCAATATATTAGAAATTAATATGCTCCATAAAAATATGTTTGTTAGTCCTATATATTATTAATCCTATAAAAATATATTAATTAGTATTATAGAAATAATATTTTTATTTATACTTATAATATTTTATTTATCAATATGAATATTTATTTTGATCAAAAAATAAGATAAATAAAAGTAATATGTTAAATACTTTTATATATAAATATAAAGTATAATAAGATATTTCTATTCTAATTTAAAATTATCATTAAATCATAATATAATAATAATATGATTAATAATATATTATAATATAATATATCATAAATATAATATATAATATCAATATAATATAATATCATATATATATAATATTGATATTATATATTAACAATATATTGGTATACTAATTTTTTTGCTAAACTGAGGGATATTTTATCCTTAAAAATTTTAGTCCAACATCACTACATAGAGGTGATCCTAGATTTCCAACCTCAAGAATTTGATTTCATTGTGGCCATGACTCATACAAGCTTTATTTATTCATCCATTCCTCCTGCTTTCTCCTGCTGGTCTGATCTTAATTTATCTATTGTTTACCATCCAAAATGTTGCTGTATGTCATTATAAGTTCTTACATATCTTTTCTTACAGCTGGAGGTGCTGGCCTAGGCATTCTGCTTCTTCTTGGATCTAGTGTTCTGATTTGGAGGAAATTGAAGCAAAGAAATGTGAGAAAAAGAAAAAAAAAGTTCTTTCACCAAAATCGGGGATTGTTATTACAACAGCTTGTTTCTTCTGACGAAACTCTTGTTGAGAGGATGAAGATCTTCACACTAGAAGAGCTAGAGCAGGCAACCAACAAGTTTGATAGTGCTCGGGTTGTTGGTAAAGGAGGCCATGGCACTGTTTATAAAGGAATTCTATTAGACCAACGCGTGGTTGCTATCAAAAAGTCAAAGATAGCAAATCAGATTGAGTTAGATCAATTTATAAATGAGATGGTTATTCTTTCGCAAATCAATCACAGGAATGTGGTTAAGCTCTTTGGATGTTGCCTAGAATCCGAAGTCCCCTTGTTAGTATATGAATTTATCTCTGGTGGAACTCTTTTCAACCATCTCCATGATAGCCAAGACTTCGCTCCTCTATCATTACAAGATCGTCTAAGGATTGCCACTGAAATTGCAAGTGCACTGTCCTATCTACACTCCGCGGCTTCAATATCAATTTTTCACAGAGATGTCAAGTCATCTAATATATTACTCAATGAAAGCTATACTGTAAAGGTATCAGATTTTGGTGCTTCAAGGTCTATTCCTCCTGATCGAACATGTGTAACCACAACTGTTCAAGGAACATATGGTTACTTGGATCCTGAGTACCACCAAACAGGCCAATTAACAGAGAAAAGTGATGTCTATAGCTTTGGAGTCATTCTCCTGGAGTTGTTAACTGGGAAGCATCCAATTTCATACAGTAGACATAAAGATGGAACTCTGACTTTGGATTTCATTTGTTCCTTAAGGGAGAATCATCTCTATGACATTTTAGACCCCCATATTGTGGGAGTGGGAGGAGGAGAAGAGATTGAAACAGTTGCTACTCTTACTGAATTGTGCTTGAGATTGAAAGGGGAAGAAAGGCCCACAATGAGGGAGGTTGAACAAAAATTTTATACCATGAGAAGGTTCAGAAGATCAGATCATGATCTTGATGTTTTACAAAATCGTGGAATGACAGCAGGCTTGCCAGGCAAGATACCAATTAAAGGCAATGGTAGCGGTTCGACCAGGCAATACAGTTTAGAGAAAGAGTTTTTCTTGTCACTAATAGAAGAACCAAGATGATTTCACAAGGGTAGAGAGCCATATGAATGAATGATATGTTGGATATTAAACCAAATTTAATAGTCACCTCAATTGAGTCAACCTGCATGGTATTCTACAAGGTGTCGTATGTTGTATGGTCAAAGAGTCCAGGAGTTAATGGTGCATGTGAAGCATCATGGCAAGAGTCATATGAGTGGAGTCATCTAATGAAGTGAATAATCATGAATGCAAGGGGTGTCTTTTAGAGTTCTATGTAAGTTTAATAGTTCTCTTAAATGTTCTAATAAAGTTATGCAAGGAATATATCAAGAGTCATTATGTAACTATATAAAGGCATGTACTGGTTCATCCTGTAAGAAAGTCAGAAGAACCAATGGAATGAAGTAATATTGGAGTGTTATACTCCATCTGCCCTCTCCTGCTCTCTCCCATTACATCAATTAACACACCTTCACAGTACCAGGATGCAATAGCCGACAAGGACGAGGGCCGGGCAAGTCGACGAGGCTGAATAGAATTAGATCGAACCTTTTCATGAGGTTTCTATTGAAGTGTTTTTACTCAGATTGTAAGATTTTATAGTTGCTATTGTTTCATTCACATCAAGAACACTTGACAAACTTTATACAGAAGGAAACATTTTAGGAAACAAATTTTGAGAAAGCTAAGAGAAGAATTATCAATCATAAACCGCACTGCAAACGTCTTCAACTAGCACCGAAATTCAACAAAGGAAAGGCTTTTTATTGCCGTTCATCAATTATTCAGTCCTTTTCTATTGGTCTCGTGCTAGCATTTCCACGTTAAAGAGCCACTTACCCAAAGCGCCACTGCTGCTGAACTTGATCCAAGACGTGCCCATGCTTGCTCGCGAATTCTTTCCACTCCTCTCTCTCGAGCATTTCATCGAACAGTAATCCTGCTCGGCTACTCTACTATTCTTCGCAAATCCATCCCCCTCTCTCCAGTCCGCCTCACGCAAGGAGGACAGTGGCAACGGCGGAGGAGTCCACCGGCGATCCGGCGGGGCCACCTGAAGATTAGGATGGGACGCGGGGAGGCTGCACACGTGGGCAAGCTGCTCGCCGCACACGGGGACGCATATGAATGCCCGACGACTTCCTCCCACGGTTCCTTTGTCTACTTTGAGGGTCTGTCAGGTAAAAAATTTATTTAAAAATCTATATTTTTTCAAATAAATATTTTTTAAATAATATTTAAATAAAAAATAATTTATATATAAAAAAATAATTTTAAAATTTATTATCCATCATTTTTTATATTATTATTTTTTAAATAAATTATTAAAATTTATTTATATTTTTTATAATATTTTTTATGCTTTTTAGGTTTGAAGAAAGTGGATGATTGAATTATTGAGCATTGAATCAAAATATTGAAAATAAAGATGAGGTATTTTAGAAAAAAAATTAAATATCTATTTTACTGATCGATGAAAAAATGATTTAGCCACTCTCTAAGTGGATAAGATTTTCTTTTCATTTTATGGGTAAATACTATCCATAAAAAGTAACCTATCTATCTTGAAAAGTATGAGAATATGGATAAGTTAGTCAATGAGAAAGTTGATCAATATTTTTATAATATTTATTCATAAAAAAATAGTTCTGAAGGGTGAAGTGAATGTTGAGATATAAGTTTTTTTGCGGCTTAATGTCCACATGAAAATTTTATATGTGCGTTTGTTTGTAAGGTTGCTTAAGCACAAAACATAAAATGTCATATTGATTCTACTCGAGGAGCTATTGGCAAGAACTATTACATGCTACCTAGAGTTGATCATGGGTTGAGCCTTGGGCCTAAGCACTATTCATTTTCAATCGGACTTCAGACCAGGCCTATGTAAAATTTGATATTTTTTGAGCCCATGCCCACCCATGATTAGGTCTATTGCCACCATCAGGTTTCACAACTTTAGTTAATGGCTTTTTTTCCGGAACTTTTACATATGAAACCCTAAAATATTTTAAATGTACAGAGTTAGTCACCAAGTTTCAGATCTCGCAACTAGAGGTGTGGATGGTTCAGTCAAGATTGGTTTCGGATCAATTTTCAAATCGAACCGATTTGAATCTGTTCTCTAAAATCAAAATTGAAACTAAATCGAGCATATAGAAAAATTGATTTAAATTGATTCAAAAAAATTGGATTGATTCAATTCAGTCGAGCTGTGGATTATTGGATGTATGTCGAACAGACAGTTATGAAATGGTTTAAATAAATTGCTATTTATTTTAATTTTTTTTTTAATCATGCAAAATGGATAGCTTATGAGATGGACTAAATGGATCATTTATAGAACGGACTAAATAGATAATTTATGATACGGACTAAATGGATTAACTATAGAAGCAATAAACTGACGAGGCTATGACAAAATATAGATGAACCAGTGGCCATTTATAGATACGTGTGTGTGTGTGTGTGTTCCTAAAAGGATTTGCAACGGCAGTTTTGACACACTTACATTGCAGACGAACACCCACACAATTGGATCACGAACAACATCAAGTGCAGCATCTGTGGCATCCAGCGGACCGGAATGTCGATGTCGGCCGCCTTCATGGGCAACTTGGAATCGATCGATCCAGTAGATGTTCGAGCGTGTCTCGAAGGAGCCCAAGGTCATGGTAGGCAAACGAAAGGCCTTCTTGGTACACTCTGGAGGGTTTAGATGAGACGGAGTTTTACCGAGGAGGAGAGCAAAATGAATGATTTAGTGCCGCAGTACCACCAGTACAAGCATGCAGCGGCCGAGGAAACAATTGATTTCGTGATCCAATGCATGCTGCTGCCGCTCCTCCTCCTGCAATATCAATTTCTTCACGGAGATGTCAAGTCATGCAAGATATTACTAGATGAAAAGTTGCACGGCAGAGTTTCAGATTTTGGTGCTCTTTTTTGGTAAAGGTTTTGGTGCTTCAAGATCTACTCCTGCTAATAAAACACAAGTAACTGCGGTTGTTTAAGCAACGTATGGCTATTTGGATCCCGTGTACCATCTAACAGGCCAACCAACGGAAAAAAGTGATGATGTTTATATTTCCGGAGTCAACTGGGATGGCTCCGGCTTCTTGCAAGAGAAATAAAGGGAGATTCAACAGTAGATTTTATTTGTTCAATAAGAAAGAAGTATCTTTCCAATATCCTAGATCCTCACATTTTGAAATGGGGAGGAGAAGAAGAGATCGACAGAAAAAAATTCATAATGCTCATGCACCATAATATGTCGCACAAAATGCCATCCGGTCAGCGGTACCATCAATCTCTCTATAAAAATGTTTAGGTTCCATCTTTAGTTGCTGGTGTTTGCCTGATTATTTTTTGCAAATCAGGACAAATATGTTCTTGTCTTTCATTGGCAGAGACAGCTCTTTCTGTCATTGTTATCCTTCTTTGTTTTTTTTCAGATTTATCTTTGTTTTTAATCCCTCAAGTATGCATTGCATTTCAGAATTAATTCCAGTTTGACTGCTAAAAAATGTCATAAGAATTTGGAGTTATTACATTGAAGTGATGCTTGCTGTATTTTATTCATCTCACTGATGTTTGTGAGTTACATTGAAGTATGTGGAAACTCGTTTCTTTCTCTAAAGTTCGTATTTTTCACCTTTGGTTGAAACCCTCGATCCAGATGAACTTACGACACTTGGTTTTGTCATTTCAAGTCCATCCGACAAAGTGGATTGCCCCTTTTTTTTTCACTTCACAAAATTTCAGTCGTTTCCGTATCAAATTCTTTAGAGGCACTGCCACTTTGCTTCTCCCACTTCCTAAAAGCTGATTCTTCAGTGCATATAAATCTGCTCGGGGTTGTATCTTTTGTGCGAAAGAATACTCACCTTCCTTGGCACAAATCCATCATTGGATCATCCACTGGTTGCTTTGGGATTTGTTTAGATGGATGAACGATGGGGTTTGGAGTGCTTTAAATCTGTGATGTGGGTGATCCAGTGGTGGATTCGCGTGAAGGACGGTGAATCCTTCTTTCACGCAAAAGATAAGCCCCCAATGTTAAATACGGAAGGCCTCTCGAAATAAATTTGGGCAGGGTTAATTAGAAGAGTAGTGCTGTGCAAAGCAATGCATAATAACAACAAAGTATCGATGTCATTTGAACACATCTGTCCTTTTTATACATAATATTAGGTCTTTATCCCAGTCTAGAGATTCCTTGTGGGCCAAATCAAGAGGAAAAAATTCCAGTGCAAAATTGCTAGCATGCCTCTAAGTCAAGCACAAGTCACAAGGTGACGAGAGGAGTCAATTTTTAGGATTAGGACTAATTCCTACATTTTTCTATTCTATACTTCCCTACTTGTTGAGAGCTGAGAGTAACCTTCGGATCGAGAAAATACTAGATGCACTATAAGAAAATTAATTTTTAGTAGAAGCCAAGACCGCCACTAAAAGTTTCGAATGCTGCCACTAAATCTATTTAATGGTGTTCAATAGTGACCACTACACTGGTCACTAAAAATTTTGTCACTAAAACAAATAGTGACCCGCAATATGGCCATCACTAAAAAATCTCTTTAGCGGCTGCCGGACCTTAGTCACTAAAAGATCAAAAATTTAGTGGCAAATTGAAGTGATTGCCACAAAAGAACTCAAGTAATGGTCACTAAAGAGTGATGTTTCAATGACGGTCATATTTCGGTCACTAAAAGATTATATCTTTTGCAACGGTTCTTAGTGGCTATTGCTAAAAAAATATTTTTAAGGCTTTCATAAGTGATCGTCACTAAAAATTACATGATCCAAATAATAGTTACTAAAAAAATAATTTTTTTAATAATGGCTATGTTTCAGTTATTAAGAGATCATATTTTTTACAATAGTCGCTAGTAGTCACCACTAAAAGATTTCTTTAGTGGCGGCCTCCAATTGTGACTAAAAAAATTATATGATGTGACAATCAGTGATGGCCATCACTAATATATCTTTAGAAATGGTACAATATAATCACTAAAAGTCATATATTCTATGATAAAGTGACTTCATTAATAGTATTCTTAAGTGGCAGGATCTTCAAAATTATATAATAATACAAGTGGGATAATAATAATTTATTTTTATATTCAAAACTTTCAAATTTATCTCAAACAAAGATAATAAAAATTTTATTCACTCTAATAATGTTTCAATATCATAAAAATAAAGAACTCAAAAATATCCATAAAACAATCATAGCAAAATATCCATACATCCTACAATGATTGTTAAAACTCATACAGCACTTGCTAAAACTTCAAGTTTAAAATAATTCAGACAACGGACAACAACCAAATATACTTGCTAAGATTTCATGACTTCCATCTTTCAAATCCATACCACTCAACGATCTTGTCCTTCATCTAACTACTTTTTTGATTCAAAAGTAAATTGGATGACAAAAAAAATATCATATAATTGAAAATAAAAGATAAAAAGTAATATGCACGGTGTACTACACAAAAAAGGTTAGAACAAACTAAAATATATTCCTTATTATCTTTTGATGATATGAGTAATATTCTGATCTTATTATTCTTTATATATATATAGAAGTTTAATTAGCTATATATACAAAAAAAGTAGTCAGAAAGGTGAAACTTATCATATTAGAAGTTCTTTGAGATATTCTGCTACTCTCATCTCCTCCATAAAAGTTGTGACCTTCAAACTACCATTTTAATTTTTTTCCTCTCCAATCATTTTCTTCAACTGTCCTATTTCATTTTTCATTTTCTCACTACACTTGTATGATTCTTTTAATTCACTAATAAGTTCTGCATGAGTTGGAGCATAATTTTCCAAATACAGAAGTAGGTGTTGGACTTAATCCACACCCACATACACATATATGCCTCTCAGGTCCCATAACTTGTGAAAAAATCTCATCTTCTACAATTGAGCCAGAGGATTATTAATTTAGTTTGACAAATTCTCGAAATGCTCCTAATTACAAGCATACATGTGTTTAAATAATCAATAAAAGAAAAAAGCAATGATTACATAATTATATTTAAATGGCATGGCACATATAGAGAAAGTTCAACTTAAATATAATTAAACTTAAAAAATTTGACTATTCACTATTATATCTTGTGATATTGCATCGATCATAGTCCCATCCTTTCACTTATGTGTCAAGCAAAATATCTCTCATTGAGTAAGTTCACACCTCTTCCTCACAGTCACATATATGATCAATATTTTATCATTATTCATTCAATATATAAAATAATTTTATATTTGCCAATAAGGAAGGAAAAGATAGAGATGTAAAGAAAAATAGAATGAAACTAAACACATTTATTAATATTACTATACATTTATACCTTCTTGGCTCTTATACGAGCATAACTCTTTGTGCCTATAGTATGATCCAAATTTTATTTTGATCAATTACACTTCGATCGTATTTCATCTATATAAGAAAATAAGTATTTAGTTTCATTATCAATATAAATATTATTTTTCTAATAAAATATTAATTTATCAAAAATTTTGGTGTGCCCACCTACCGAACAAATTCAATCCATTGATCTCATAATATATTTAGCGGACAATGCTTAATCCTCTCCTCATTAGTAGTATATTTATCATAGTAGTCCATTTTCAATTTATGCATATAGTCTGAAAACTTTCTCTTTATTTTCTACATAATCTAATCTTTTATATGTCGAGTTTCCATAAATTCAAATTTATCCTAAAAAATTTAAGTAGAAAATAAAAGCATAAATCATAATTATCAATCTAAGATATGAAGGATATTGGAATATCAAGGTTATGTGATATTTATTCACATTATCAATGCATGTTTATATATCTTTTCTCTCTTCTCTTGTGAAATTTTCTCCCATCGCTTATAAGTGATAGTTGTATCTTCATAATTTCTAATAATCTTTTTAAGATAGTTGGTGAAAATATTTGCATTTATACCTGTTGCCTGCCCAAAATCATTAAATTTCAAAGGCAATTTTTCACTAGGTCTCAATGCTATTAACTTGAGATTTCATATCTTCCCTCAAGCTCTTTTTTTACCATTAGATGGACCTACTAAAAATCAAAATTAATTATGTAAAAAATATTTAAAATATATTTAAAGCAAGGATACAACTCAATTGAACTTAACACTACAACATCTTTAGTAATTCAAAAACTGTATATAAGAAAGAATAATATTGACATTAGACATTTATATCAATACAAAGTGTTGAACACAATCTCTTTTTTTAAAAGATAAATAGTTTCAAATTTTACCAGAACTATTAAGTTGAGCAGATGGTGAATATGATCATGAAGGTTGTGACCTAGTAAGCAATGTAGAAGTATTTTGATAATTGTGGAGGCCTTTCTCTCAATTCTTTAGTATCATTGAAATAAGTTTTATTATTTCATTATCTATGATTCATTGGTAGAAATTGATGGTGATCCATAAAACATATTTTTCTCTCATATTTTAAATAGTGAGAACAAATATTTTTGTTGCAAGAAGACAAGCCCACCTCCCGTTAGTACTCTATCCAAATAAATTTGCATATATAGAAAAATCATTTATTATCTACAAGACCACTGCATGCAATTGAAAGTTTTATTTTCTAGAGGCATCATACGTTTCGATAGCAACTTCTCATAAATCCTTCAATTCTTCTATCAACAGCTGCAAAAACATATCGATATCATTTCTTGGGGCCTTAGGACCAGGAATAAGCAGGAACAACATGAAAAAGAATTTCTTCATAGATATCCATGAAGGTAGATTACAAGGAACCAAAACAATAGGCCATGTGCTATGAGCAATACTTATAATATTCCTGAATGGGTTGAACCTATCACTTGCTAATTCAAGTCTAACATTGTAAGACTCCGATGTAAGTGAGAGATAAAGCTCATTTAATTTTTTTCAAGCTTGAGAATCAACATGGATGTCTTAATAACCCATCATTAATGTGATCCTCTTCATGCCATCTCATATCAGAAGCTACTTTTGATGACATACATAATCTCTAAAGTCTTAGCTTCAATGAAAAATATCTAAAAATCTTTATGAAATTTTTTTTTCCTAACACTCCTACCGTCATTATCTTCAACCTCCCCAAACATTTATCCATTCACCCATTGATTAGCATTGGCATTTTTCTTCCAAAATAGTATACGATTATTAGGACATGCATCTATCTTCTCATAATCAAGGCCTAAATCTTAAATAGTCTTTCTTGCCTTGTAAAACAAATTAGGTAATGTTTCACCCTTGAAAATGTGTCCTTCAACAATTGAAGTAACATGCTAAATGACTTATTGCTCTATCCATGGTAACATTTTAAGTACAATAATTTCACACTGAAAGATAGTTTTGAAATTTTAGTACATTCAAGATAAAGTACTTGCTGAGCATCTTTCAATAACCTATAAAATTCTTTTGCTTCTTCATTAGGCTCATCGAGATTATGCGAGGCACTACCCCTCTCCTGATCCATGATACATAGTTCAATATGAAGATTAAAATTTCAAATTTAAGTAAAGAAGTCTTAAGACTTTTAATAAAACTTTTAAGTATCATGATATATAATACATGATACATGCTACACAGTTTTATTAAGCAGCATAAGTATTTCAATATAAATCAAATAAGTGTAACAATGAGTTTGTAATATGCTAAAGAGTTTCAAAGAAGTATACATATTTGTCTCTATATCTTGCATAATTCTTGGAGCCCGATGCATGGGGAATGGACTGAGATGCTCGTACAGTTCTACCAATATCAAAATATATCTACGAAATAAAATAAACAATGTGATATATCTTGTATATATGTGCTAGCATCCCAACCACTTTTTGTCATCTATATGAAATCTCCTAAATTTTTCAACATCAAGTCGAAAAGCATCTCTGAGCAGACTCCTTATATCATTTTCTCCTACAAGATTCCTTTGCGGGTTATTGAATCGAAAATTGGATGTATGTTCTATATAGGACGATTGATTATATGAAGATGGTAATATGAACTCTTCATGAAATACTCAGTCACTATAATATTTTAGAAAATCATTCCATACCAAATATTTTTCAACAGTATCTAGAGCAAAAGGAGAATAATTTACTCAATTTTGATACGAACATAGAATCTTCCAATCTATTGATGCTTTTTCAACAGCAAATTTAATAAAATTATGAACTCCATCCAAATAATTTTTGTTAGACCTCGATTTATTTATCCAACTTTTATCTATTCTATGAAAATGATGACTGAAATCACAACTTATCAAAAAAAAGTGAAAGAAATAAGTATTTAATATCCCCTACAACTAGATTTTAATCATTTAAAATTTTATAGAATACATCAAAAATATAAAGTGTAGACAATTTCTAATTTCAGCATGATACTTCAACTAAAGCTGTTATTTCCATTCTCTGGAGTCTTTAACTAGATTAATTTAAATGGAATCAACACCTAAAGATGCCGTTTATATTGCATCTTGTATACCGGTTGTTGGGCTACTTAAAAGTTAAGATATGTACTGTTGCGGCCAATCGCCTCGTCGCCCGATCGCCGGGGAGCGTGCACCTGCAAAAGGAAGTCCGCACTGACCGGAGGCGGCTCCGGCGGGGACCCTCCGACGGTCAAGTCAGAGAGGTGACTGGGCAACAGTGAAATGTAGACAAAGAGCTCTGAGAGAGAGAGAGAGGAGCGAGCCTGAGTTTTTGGGAGAGACGGGCGGATCGATCCCTCGCACTGTTGCCTTCCCCGGCTTATATAGTGGAGCACGGTATGGCGCCGCCATTAATGGCGCGGACAAGTGAGGAACTGTCAACTCACTGCGGCCTGTCAGAGTCGCCGTGAAAACGTCATGTCGCCGTGGGGGCTGTCTAATCACCAGGGTTGACAATGCTCCTGGCAGGACAATGTCCCTCGATAGTCGAGCCGCATGTCGCTGTCAGAACTGACAAGATCTGGCGGCTGTACGGCGATCGGAGGAGTCGGCCGACCCTAGGTCGGTGGCCAGCAGAGTGGCGTCGGGTTCCTCCGTTGGTCGGCGAGCTTCATGTGAGTCGGCCATCAGACCTCCCGGTCGGTCGGCCAGTCGGTCGGTCGGCCGTCAGTCGGTCGGTCGGGTCCTCCGGCCATCAGTCGGTCGGTCGGTCCCTCCGACCATCAGTCGGTCGGTCGGTGGATATCCCTCAACAGTTGCCCCCCTCCACTCCTAAGTCGGGCGGTGAGCTGGCGACTAGGAGTGGATTCGTCGTACGCGAGGATCCGACCGTACCGCCGGTTGATACGGTGTCAGGCGCCTCCTAAATGTGGGAAGGCTTGCTGGCGTCCGACGTCCAGTCGGCGCCAGGCGTCTCGTCCCATCAGCATCAGGTGTGGGTCGGCGCCGGACGTCCCGCCGTGTCGGATGTCCCGCTGGTGTCAGCGATAAAACCGGTGCCAGGTGTCATGTCCCATCGACCAGCGTCGGATGGTCTCTCCACCAGGGCGGAAGCCGAAGACGTCGCGGAGCCAGTTGCCGAAGATCAGTCGGTCCCGACGGATGAAGTCGGAGCAGAACCGCCGACCAACTCGCATCGTCGTCCCGTTGAGGACGTCGACTCCGACGATTAGTCGGTTTTGTATTGCCTTATGCTCTGCTTCGAATTGTAATCGGGCTCCGGCCTTTACCTTGTAGACTTTCCCTTGTTTATGGAAAGATTTCTTTAAGTCTTGAATGGATTCTCCTTTTGCCCTCTCCCCTTGTTTGTAGTGCTAACATGTCTGCAATGTCGAACATGAGTCGCTGACTTAGTCAAATCACTAACTCGCGTAAGTCGGTAGGACTTCAGCAACTTGTGCAGCCCTGAGAGTAAAATGTGTCCCGACTTTAGGTCGGGTTCCGACAGTAGGAGTTGTCGTCCGGCGCAGTGTCGGGGAAACGATAGTAAGTCGGATTCCCATACCCCTGCGTCGGGTTCGGTGTTTTCCGACGTCCGGTGATAAGCCGAATGTCATTCAGCCGGCCGTTGGTCGGTCGGCAAGTCGTAGATGCGATAAAGGTCGCGTCGTGTGATAGACGGTGGTAAGCCGAATATCCCTCGACCGGCCGTAGCCCGGTCGGAAGTCGCGACAATAGTCGCGTGGGCTTTTTGCCTTTCTTTGGTCGGGGCCCAATCGGCCTGTCGGCCGATGGATTCTGCCCGAAAATTCGACCGTAGAGGGAGCATGAACTCCCGTTGCAGCAGCCGCACCGGCCTTTGTCAGGGGCGGGTGTGTTGCCAAAAGTCGAAGGAGTGTAACCCCCGTTTATAAGAGTCAGTCGGCCCTTGTAAGGGTCCGACGAGTCGCCGAAGGAGTATTGACTCCCGTCGTTGTAGATGCATCGGTCCGTGCAAGGGGCCGATGTGTCGTCGGTGCCAGTTCCGCGTAGATGCGTCGGGGCTGAGCGCCGACCAGTAGTCGAAGAGTTAGGACTCCGATTTTTCAAACTGAACTTGTATTCCGACAATTGAACTACAGAATTCACTGGTAATACAGCTTCAAATTGTCGGCATTCCAAGTTCGGGGAATGGGCTTCCCCCCAAGGGTCTCCAGCCGATAGGCTCTTGGCCCGAAGGTGTCTGTGACTTTGTAAGGCCCTTCCCAGTTTGGTGCCAGCTTCCCCTGGTCCAGTGGCTTCGACACTTCTGCCTTCCTCAAGACCAGGTCGCCAGGTCTGAAGAGCTTAGGCCTGACCTTGGCGTTGTAGTACCGGGCGATCCTTTGTCGATATGAAGCCATTCGGATTTGAGCCTCATCCCGTAGTTCGGGGAGGAGGTCTAGGTCGGCCCTCCGACTCTCGGAGTTGTCTGGCTCTGGGTACCGCTCGACCCTGGAGGATGGTAAGCCAATTTCGAGCGGGATCATGGCCTCTGTCCCGTAGGCCAAGCTGAACGGCGACTCCCCGGTCGGGACGCGGGGGGTCGTTCGGTAAGCCCACAGAACGGAGCCCAGCTCGTCGACCCAGAGACCTTTGGCTTCATTCAGTCGGGTCTTGAGTCCGTGAAGCAAGGTTCGGTTGGCCACCTCAACCTCACCGTTGGACTGTGGGTGCCCGACGGAAGTCAATCGATGCCGGATGTGGAATCTTGCGCAGAAGTCCTTGAAGTCTTTGTTGTCGAATTGCCGACCATTGTCGGTGACGATGGTGTGCGGCAACCCGAACCTGAAGATGATGGATTTCTGGATGAAGTCCTCCATCTTCCGCTCGGTGATCTGCGCCAAGGGCTCGGCCTCGACCCACTTTGTGAAGTAGTCGATGGCGACGATGATGAACTTCCTTTGGCCCGACGCTGGTGGGAATGGGCCGAGTATATCGACTCCCCACTGGGCGAAGGGCCATGGAGCGACAATGGGTGCGATTTGGCTGGCCGGTTGGTGCTGAATATTGGCATACTTTTGACATGGCTCGCACCTTTTGACCAACTCTGCCGCCTCCTTCTTCATGGTCGGCCAGTAGTAGCCTTGTCGCAAGACTTTGAAGGCTAGGGACTTGCCCCCCAAGTGGTTCCCGCAGATTCCTTCGTGAACCTCTCGGAGGGCGTAGTCGGCGTCGGCCGGTCCCAAACACTTGAGCAGAGGGAGGGAGAACGACCTCTTGTAGAGTCGGCCGTCCACGATCACGTACTGCGACGCCGACCATCGGAGTCGTTTGGCCTCCGCGGGATCTTCGGGACCGGTCCCGTCGGTGAGGTATTGGACGATCGGGTCCATCCAACTTTGTTCGGACGTTAGCTGCCGTACTTCTTCGACCCGATCGATGCTCGGCTGCTGGAGACTTTCGACAAACGTCCGACCCAAGGAGTCGTAGGCCGACGTTGCCAATCTGGAGAGAGCGTCGGCACGGGAGTTCTCCGACCTGGGGATGTGGGAGATTTCAAAATGTTCGAGGCGTGCCACGAGGTCCTTTACCTTCTGAAGGTACTTAATCATAGCCGGATCTCGCGCTTCGAACTCGCCCTTCACCTGCCCCACGATCAGCTGAGAGTCGGAGAACGCCCGGAGGCTGTCGATGCCCAGCTCCTTTGCCATCCTCAAGCCAGCGAGGAGTGCCTCGTATTCGGCTTGATTGTTGGAGGCCTTGAAGTCGAACCGGAGGGCGTATTCGGTGACCACCCCCCCCGAATTCGTGAGCAGGAGCCCGGCCCCGCTTCCCTGGGCGTTCGAGGCTCCGTCAATGTGGAGTACCCAGGTGGAGATCGGGTCTGGCTCAGAGACCGCATCTCGTCCCGGGCCTTCAGCTCCCGACCCTTGGTCGGTCGTCGGGCATTCGGCGATGAAGTCGGCCAAGACCTGGGCTTTCAGGGCAGGCCTTGGTCGGTACTGAATGTCGAACTCGCTAAGCTTCATTGCCCACTTAGCGAGTCGTCCCGATGTGTCGGGTCGGCGCAAAATTGCCCTCAGGGGCCGGTTGGAGAGCACCGCAATGGCATGGGCCTGGAAGTAGGGTCGAAGTCGTTGTGCGGAGACGGTCAAGGCGAAGATCATCTTCTCCGTCTCCGAATATCTGGCTTCCGCGCCGTGGAGCACTTTGCTGATGTAGTAGATGGGCTGATGAGTTCGGCACTCGTTTTCCCGAACGAGCACCGAACTGACCGCCTCGGAAGATGTGGCCAAGTAGAGATACAAGGTCTCCCCGACCTGCGGCTTTACGAGTAGCGGTGGGGAAGCCAGGTACCTCTTCAGGTCTTCGAAGGCCCGTTCGCACTCATCCGACCAAGAGAAACCGTTCGCTTGACGCAAAGTCTTGAAGAACGGGAGGCACCTTTCAGCCGACCGGGAAATGAATCGGCTAAGAGCGGTGATTCTTCCGTTCAGCTGTTGGACCTCCTTCTTGGTGTTCGGATGGCGCATGTCGAGGATGGCCTTTATTTTCTCAGGATTGGCCTCGATCCCTCTCTGAGAAACGAGGAATCCGAGGAACTTCCCTGAGGTCACCCCGAAGGCACATTTAGTCGGGTTGAGCTTCATTCGGTGCCGTCGAAGGGTGTAAAATGTCTCCTCGAGGTCCCGAACGTGGTCAGGGATCTGCGCGCTTTTTACCAGCATGTCGTCCACATATACTTCCATGTTGCGGCCGATTTGGTCTTTAAAGACCTTATTGACGAGTCGCTGGTAGGTGGCACCGGCGTTCTTCAGTCCGAAGGGCATCACTCGATAACAGTAGAGACCCTTGGGAGTTACGAACGCGGTGTGCTCCTCGTCTTCAGGCGCCATCCGGATCTGGTTGTATCCGGCGAAGGCGTCCATGAAGCTGAGCAGTCGAAATCCGGACGTCGCATCCACCAGCTGGTCAATCTTCGGAAGTGGAAAGCTGTCTTTTGGGCAGGCTCTGTTGAGGTCGGTGTAGTCGATGCAGATCCTCCACTTCCCGTTGGCTTTTTTGACCATAACGACGTTGGCGAGCCAATCGGGATACGTGGTCTCTCGGATGAAGCCTGCCTCGAGCAGCTTGTCTACTTCTTCGTCGATGGCCTTCTGCCTTTCTGGGGCGAAGGACCTTTTCTTCTGCCTCACCGGTTTCATCGTCGGGTCGATGTTGAGTCGGTGAGTCATTGTTTCCGGAGGAATGCCCGACATATCTGCTGCTGACCAAGCAAATATGTCGGCATTGGCCGTCAGAAGCTCCGCTAGTCGTCGTCGTTCGGGGTCGGGCAATTGGGACCCGACCCAAACTTTTCGATCGGGATCTTCTGTAATCGGGATTGCCACCATCCGTTCGGCTGGCGAACCCCGTTCTTCCTCCTCCCGCTGGTCCATCTTGTCGAGTGTCAGAGGATCTTTCATCTCATCGCCTCGGTCAGAGATTTGGAAGCACCGCCGAGCGAGCTGTTGATCTCCGCGCATCTCCCCGACTCCGTTTTTAGTCGGGAATCGAACAAGGAGATGGTACGTCGAGACGATCGCCTTGAGGGCGTTCAATCCGGGTCGTCCGAGTATGGCGTTGTAGGCCGAAGGAACTTGGACGACCGCGAAAGTGAGGAAGACCGTGTTTTGCCGTGGTTCGGTACCGACCGTCACGGGCAGAGTGATTTCTCCCTCTGTCGTGACGGCATCTCCGGCAAAACCGATCAATGGCATGGAGACCCTCTTGAGTCGGTCAGTTGACAGTCGCATTCGGGAGAAGGTCGAGTAAAACAAAACGTTTGTCGAACTTCCATTATCAACAAAAATTCGTTTTACATCATAGTTGGCTATTGTCGCCGACACAACAACAGCATCGTCGTGGGGAGTTTGAATGTCCCGGACGTCTCCCTCCGTGAAGGTGATTGTGTTGTCCGGGCGTGGTCTTTTCGTCGGCTCCCCTCCTGCAGACGTCCCCGGGCCCAGCCGCTTGGAGATCATGCTGATGACCCCCGCCGTCGGCTGGTTAGTCGGCTCTTTTTCAGTCGGTTGGGGGGACTGATCGGCAATCGGTTGGGTCGGCGGACCCCTCCGGAACTTGCCAAGGTACCCCCGGCGGATGAGATTTTCGATCTCATCCTTCAACTGCATGCACCGCTCAGTGTCGTGGCCGTGGCTCCGATGGAAACGACAGTACTTTCGACGGTCGAGGCCCTTTGCCTTCAGAGGCGGAGGCCGTCGCAGGTATTCCTCTCCCTCGATCTCCATCAAAATCTGCGCACGGGGAGCGGAGAGAGGAGTGTAGGAGTCATACCTGGGACGCACCGGCCTCGGAGTTTGTTGCCGGGGCGATTTTCGGATATGTCGGGGCGGCGAGACCCGACTATGGGTCGGGGGCCTGCTGGATTCGGCAGGTTCCCGACCCTTCTTGCGCTTCTCCTTCGGGCCTCGGGGCTCGGCCAAGCGTCGATCGGACGCTCTTTCGTCCGCGCGCATATATTTATATGCGCGCTCCAGTAGCTCGGCATAAGTCCGGGGGAGGGTTTTGTCCAGAGAATAAGTGAACCGGGACGCCCTCAGGCCCCGCTTCATGGCTGAGACAGCCATGTCTTCATTGAGGTCCCGAACTTCGAGCGTGGCCGCGTTGAATCGCGCCACGAAGTGCCGGAGCGTCTCATTTTCCCCCTGCTTGAGGGAGAAAAGGCTGTCCGACGTTCGCGGCGGCCTTCGACTGGTGCTGAAATGGAACACGAACGAGTGCTCGAGCTGCCCGAAGGAATGGATGCTTCCGGATCGGAGACCGGAGTACCAGGCCCTGGCAGCCTTGCGAAGTGTGGCGGGGAAGCCGATGCAAAAAAGAGCGTCGGTTGCCCCTTGAATTGTCATGAGAGCTTTGTAGCTCTCGAGGTGGTCGACGGGGTCGGTGGAGCCGTCGTATGGCTCCACATGCGGCATCTTGAACCGACTCGGAATCGGCTCGTCGAGGACCAATCGGGAGAGAGGTTGGGCGGTCTGGAAGTCGACGTCGTTCGAAGACTTCTGGCCGTCCATCTGCATTTGGGCGAGTCGGCGGTCGATTTCCTCGAACCGCCGCTCGTAGTCGTCCGCTCGTCGATGCTGGGAGACCCCAGGAGTGGAGTCTCCAGAGGATTCTGAGAGGGAGGCCGACGGTGTACGCGGCCGCTTCTCCTTCCTTGCTCGCTCCAGCTGGGAAGGAGAGGGCTGCCGGGACCGTCGGCCGTCGCGCCACGGTCGTCCCTCCCCCTCTCCGCGGGAGCGCTGTTGAGGGCGCTCACGTGGAGGCGACAGGGATCGGCGCGGTCGCCGGCGGCTGCTCCTGGAAGGCATGGGTCGGGCAGCCGGCTGCTGCTGGAGGCTTTTGACTGCATCGGTTAGTACGGTCATTTGCCGTACGATAGCCGCGATCTGGGCCTCCGTGGTCACTGCAGGGCGCGGAGAGCTGGGCTCCGCCGCCGGTGGGGGCGGGGAGGCCTCTTCCCGGCGGGAAGAGCGCCTCGCCGACCCGGTTACTCTCGATCGTTGAGCTCTTGTCTTTGTCATGCTGCCCCCTACCTGGCGCGCCAATCTGTTGCGGCCAATCGCCTCGTCGCCCGATCGCCGGGGAGCGTGCACCTGCAAAAGGAAGTCCGCACTGACCGGAGGCGGCTCCGGCGGGGACCCTCCGACGGTCAAGTCAGAGAGGTGACTGGGCAACAGTGAAATGTAGACAAAGAGCTCTGAGAGAGAGAGAGAGGAGCGAGCCTGAGTTTTTGGGAGAGACGGGCGGATCGATCCCTCGCACTGTTGCCTTCCCCGGCTTATATAGTGGAGCACGGTATGGCGCCGCCATTAATGGCGCGGACAAGTGAGGAACTGTCAACTCACTGCGGCCTGTCAGAGTCGCCGTGAAAACGTCATGTCGCCGTGGGGGCTGTCTAATCACCAGGGTTGACAATGCTCCTGGCAGGACAATGTCCCTCGATAGTCGAGCCGCATGTCGCTGTCAGAACTGACAAGATCTGGTGGCTGTACGGCGATCGGAGGAGTCGGCCGACCCTAGGTCGGTGGCCAGCAGAGTGGCGTCGGGTTCCTCCGTTGGTCGGCGAGCTTCATGTGAGTCGGCCATCAGACCTCCCGGTCGGTCGGCCAGTCGGTCGGTCGGCCGTCAGTCGGTCGGTCGGGTCCTCCGGCCATCAGTCGGTCGGTCGGTCCCTCCGACCATCAGTCGGTCGGTCGGTGGATATCCCTCAACATGTACTATCATACAAATTTTCAATTTCAACATCAATTTTATTCTGTGTGAAAGAACTAATTCAGATTGTTAGAAATGATACCTTCTATCATTATTTTCATTCTTTAGCAACCATGACATTAAACTTCTCTTATTGATGGGTATTTTTAATGAACATTGAACACCATCTTCTAGTTATGATAATATTTTTTGGAACACAATAGTTGAAGTAGGGACTATTGAGCCCAAGGCTCTTGGGGGTTTGCTAGAATATTGGGAGCCAAGAAAGTCAGTCCTTGTTACGAGAATTCATGCACATTGTAGAAGGGAGTCATTGTGGTACTCGAGTCCTTTTTCTAAACAATACAAAAAAAAAAATTATTTACTTAAATAATGTAAATCTTAACTTATTTACAAAAATAATGCAAAAGGGATAAAACACCATTTTGAATGGTATTTTCTCCAAGCCATGTCACCCACATTTTCTACGTAGGCATCGTACAAAAAAAAAAAAAAAGAAGAAAATGCTATTTTGAATGACATTTTTAAAAACGGCATTCAAAATGGTATTTTCTATTTTTCCCCACAAAAAAAAGGAAAAAAAACAGAAAAGAATGGGAAAAAAATAAATTTTAAAATTTTAAATTTATAAACAAATAAAAATTTTAATTTTGAATGAAACTTAAAATATAAAATTTTTAATTTTTAATTCAAATAAAAAAGATAATTTTAGATAATTTTTTTCTTTTCAAATTAATTTTTAAAAAAAATATCTAAACAAAAATATTAAAAAATTAAAAATATCATAGAAAAAGAAAAAAAAAGAGAAAGAAATGCAAAAGAAATAAAAATTATAAATTTGAATCTAAAAAAATAAAAATTTTAAATTTAATTCAAAAACATCATTTTAAATTCTTTCCAAAAATGTTCAAAAAAATAAAAATTTAAAAAATAAAAAGTGCCATTAAAAAATCAAATATTTAAAAAAATTAAAAAAAAATAAGAATTATAATTTTAAATTTAAAAAAATAAAACTTTTAAAATTAATTAAAATAAAAAATATCATTTCAAATTACTTTTCCAGTTTTAAATTAATTTATTTAAAATATATTCCAAACAAATAAAAAAAATAGCCTTAAAAAATTTCATAAAAATAGGAAAAAATGAAAAAAATAGAAAAATTATATAATTATAAATTTGAATTAAAAAAATTAAATTTCTAAATTGAATTAAATTTTGATAAAAAAATAAATGCCATAAAAAAGTAAAAAAAAGAGGAAAAATATGGAAAAAAAATTTATGAATTAAAATTTAAAAAAAAATAAAAATTTTAACTTCAATTCAAATAAAAAATATCATTTCAAATTACGTTGTCCATTTCAAATTATTTTTTAAAAAAATTATTTGAAGAAAAGAAAAAAATGTTGTAAAAAAATAAAAAATACCACAAAAAAAGAAAAAAGGGAAAAAAATAGAATTGAAAAAAAATAAGAATTATAATTCTAATTGAAAAACAAAATTTATAATTTTAAATTTTAAGAAACAAAAATTCTAATTATAATTGAAATAAAAAATATCATTTTAAATAACTAAAAAAAATAAAAAAATAGGGAAAAAATAAAATATATAATTTTAAATTTAAAAAGAAATACAATTTTAAATTTTGAATGAAGTTTAAAATATTTTTTCTTTTCAAATTAATTTTAATTAAAATAAAAATATAATTTTAAATTATTTTTTCTTTTCAAATTAATTTTTTTAAAAAATATGGAAAGAAAAATTCTAAAAATTTAAAAAATTAAAAATATCATAGAGAAGGAAAAAAAAGAAAAAGAAATATGAAAAAAATAAAAATTATAAATTTGAATTTAAAAAAATAAAAATTTTAATTATAAATTATAAATTAAAAATTTTAAAAAATAAGAATTTTAACTTCAATTCAAATAAAAAATATCATTTTAAATTATTTTGTCTCTTTCAAATTAGTTTTGAAAAAAATATTTGAAAAAAAGAAAAAAATTGATGTAAGAAAATAAAAAATACCATAAAAAAAGAAAAAAGAGAAAAAAAATAGAATTGAAAAAAAATAGGAATTCTAATTCTAATTCAAAAACAAAATTTATAATTTTGAATTTTAAGAAATAAAAATTTTAATTATAATTCAAATAAAAAACATCATTTTAAATAACTAAATTAATTTAAATTTAATTTTTTTAAAAATATTCCAAATAAAGGAAGAAAATACCTAAAAAATACCAAAAAGATAAAAATGAGAAAAAATCAAAAAAAAATATAAATTTAAAATTTAAAATTTGAAAAATAAAAATTTTAATATTAATTCAAATAAAAAAATAATTTCAAATTATTTTTGCCTATTAAAATTTTTTCTTAAAAAAATATTTCAAAGAAAATCTTAAAAAATTAAAGAAATAAAATATACCATAAAAAAGAAAATATGAGAAAGAAATGGTAAAAAAATATAAGGTATAATTTTGAATTTTAAAAAAATTCTAATTTTAATTCAAATAAAAAATATCATTTCAACTTATTTTTCCCATTTAAAATTAAATTTTTTTAAAAAATATTAAAAAAAATAATAAATTAAAAAAATAGAAAGTACCGTAAAGAAGTCATAAATATAAAAAATAGAAAAAAAATTATAATTATAATTTTAAATTTGGAAGAAATAAAATTATTAATTTTAATTAAAATAAAAAATATAATTCAAATAAAAAATATCATTTCAAATTATTTTTTCTATTTAAAATTAATTAATTTTTTTTCTATACCACACCGTACGTACCTGTTCGTGCCTGTATCAGATCGAGATGTACCAGTACGATCCGATTCATCTCATAATTAAATTATTCGATATATTATTATTATTTATATTATAATTTTTATAGTCTTTTTAGCATAATTTTTTCTTTCCTAATGTTCTGAGACACATGCGAGTATGTGTATCCATATGCACAAAGCATAATATCCGATCACTTCAAATTAAATAATATAAAATAGAATCAATATTTAGTATTATTAAATAAAATAAAATATCAAACGTATAAAAAATAGTATAATAAAAATGTAAAAAATACTAAGTACAAATATAATAAAGACTAAGTCCCACAAGGACGTCGCGGTGCCCGTGGTCGCTTGGACCTTCTCAGGAAGGTCCTCGCCGGCTGCTCCTGCTGTGATGGCTCCTCCCCTATATCAGTGGAGGAGATCTGCTGATCATGCTGCTCAGGAATAACTGATGCTGTCGGATCATCTACGGACTGAGAGACCCGTTCAACCCTCTCATCTGGATACACGGATGGATCTGAAAAGAAAGTATCATACTCATGTGGCCAACTGATATCCGGTGATGTCATCTGGGGGATGTGGGAAGAAGAAGGCACTGCCATCTATGGATCAAAAGACGGTGGTATCTGTGCAGCATCTAATGATGACATCTGCGGAATATGCGGTGATAGCATATGTGAAATATATGGTGACGGCGTATATCTCATATCTGGCACCGGGGCTGCTCCATACCAAGGCACACAACTATATGGATCAACACCAATCGCCACCAATGTTCTGAAACTTGTTCTCTCCATCTCCTGCAGTATCCGAATCCGTTCGTCCCCATCAGTCGTAGATAAAGCACGACGAACGTCCCCATCAGTCTACAAAATAAAAATAAAACAGTCAGTATAGTATCAAATATAAAGCAAAAATATAACACAAATAACATAAAGTAATTTTTGTAATCTTACCAAAAGACGTACAGTAGAACTCTCGCCCTCGTATCCGGGAATTGCATACCGAGGCTGTCTAATGACTCGCACCGTAATGCTAAAAAACCAAGTCATGTAGTCATCGGTATATGAACGGCCTCTCAAAATAGGATCACCATGAACAATGTGATCTCGACGTGCATCCCAAATATCGATGTACTCTGCATGTCTGATACGCCAGTCAATACGAGCTCTCCCTCGTCGATCAATACGATGAAGTCTCTAGCTGGTATCAAACTGCTTTGGGATGCCCTGAATCTGACCAAACTGCCACAGGACACGATCGAAAAGATGCCACTCTACCACATCAAAACAAATAAGTGGCACCCTAGATAAAATCAAAATAATAGTACACGAACTCGAGTACTGGCCATTTTCTTAGAGAAACCTACGATAAAATCAAAATCAAAATATTTAGTATTATTAATTATTTTATTATTTCAAAAGATTTACATGATACATGCATCATATCATCAACAAATAGGTACAGATAGATCCTATCCCATTCGAAAATTGTATTAATTCTATAGATTAATTACATTAACCAAACGATACGCAAAAAAGATCGAAAGAAATTTCGACAGTATTTTTCTTTAGTTCTCTCCATACGACTCAAAATATGTGAGGAGAACTAAAGAAAAATACTGTCCGAAATTTCTCTCGAACCCTCCGCATATCATTCAAATAATGTAATTATCTATAGAATTAAATGTAATTTCTAAACTGTCTAAACTGGACAATCAATTGATCAATGTATATATTTTACGGTACCCGTATAAAAATATATATTTAAATATATATTTTATACGGATATCGTAGAATATTCTACATTGGTCAATTGACGGATCCACATGTTTATGAAATGTAATATATTTTAAAATTTTTAAATTACGATCGAATCGAATTTTAAAATACATCTGAATCTAATAAGATAAAAATAAAAATAAAAATAAAAAATAATGAGATAAAAAAAAATAAAAAGATTGAAATAGACGGTCCACCGCGGGGGCCATCGCGGGGTCGCCGTCGGGGGCCGTCGCAGAGCCGCCATCGGGGGCCGTAGCGGAGCGGCCGCCGGGGCCCGATGGGGCCCGCCACCATCGCGGCCCATCGCGTGGGACCTACCGTATCCCACCGCCGGGCCCACCGCCGGAGAAGGGGAGGGTCGGGGCCCACCACAGGGGGCCGCCGCCACGCCCCGACGGGGCCCGCCGCCCCGGCCCCTGCGGGGCTCGCCCGCGGCCCATCGTCGGGGCCCACCGTCGGGGCGCATGGGCCTCCGCCGGCCGTCTGTCGCCGGCGGCCAAGGAAAAAGAGGGGCAGAGAGAGGAAGAGAGAGAGAGAGGAAGAGGGAGAGGAGGGGCCGGCCAAGGGAAGGGGACCGTCGGGGCCCGCCGCGCCGGGCCACCGTCGGTCGTCTGTCACCGGCAGCCAAGGAAAAAGAGGGAGAGAGAGAGGAAGAGAGAGAGAGGAAGAGGGAGAGGAGGGGCCGGCCAAGGGAAGGGGCCCGGCGTGGGGCCGCCGCCGGCCGTCTGTCGCCGGCGGCCAAGGAAAAAGAGGGAGAGAGAGAGAGGAAGAGAGAGAGAGAGAGGAAGAGGGAGAGGAGGGGCCGGCCAAGGGAAGTGGACCATCGGGGACCGCCGCCGCCGGCCGTCAGTCTGCCGGTGGTCAAGGAAAAGGGAGAGAGAGAGGAAGAGAGAGAGAGGGAGAGGGAGAGGAGGGGGCCCACCGTCGAGGCCCGGGGCCCGCCATCGGGGAGCGCGGCCCGCCGTCGGGGCGCGCGGCCCGCCGTCGGGGCGCGCGGCCCGCCGTCGGGGCGCGCGGCCCGCCGTCGGGGCGCGCGGCCCGCCGTCGGGGCGCGCGGCCCGCCGCCGGCCCTCTGATGCCGGCAGCCAAGGAAAAAGAGGGGGAGAGAGAGAGAGGAAGAGGGAAAGGAGGGGCCAGCCGGGGGAAGGGGACCGTCGGGGCGCATGGGCCGCCGTCGGCCGTCTGTCGCCTGCGGCCAAGGAAAAAGAGGGAGAGAGAGAGGAAGAGAGAGAGAGGAAGAGGGAGAGGAGGGGGTCAGGGCCCACCGTCGGGGCGTGCGGCCCACCGCCGGCCATCTGACGCCGACGGCCAACAAAAAAGAGGGAGAGAGAGAGAGGAAGAGAAAGAGAGAGAGAGAGAGGAGACAGCTCACCACCGTCGGGAGCTCGCCGTCGTGCCGCCGTGCCGCCGAAGAGACATCGGAGAAGAAAGAAGAGGGAGAAGGGAGAAGGGAGAAGAGGGAGAAGAGGGAGAAGGGAGAGAAGAAGGAGAAGAAGGGAGAAAACGCTATTTCCTTTGGCATTTTCTCTTTTTTTTTCTCTTTTCTTTTTTTTTGATTTTTTTAATTTTTTTTTAATTTTTTAATTATTTTTTTATAATTTTTTAATAAATAAAATTATTTAAAAATAGAGATAGTAATTTGAATGATAATTTTTAATTTAAATTAAAGTTAAATTTTTTTTTTAAATTTATAATAATAATTTCTATTTTATTACCATTTTTTTCTCTTTTATTCACTTCTTTTATGACATTTTTTTTTGAAATTTAATTTAAAATTTTTATAATTTTAAATTATAATTTTAGTTTTCTTTCATTTTTATCTTTTTGGCATTCTATTATGTATTTTTTTCTTTATTTAAAATATTTTTAAATAATTAAATTTAAATTAATTTAATTATTTAAAATGATATTTTTTATTTCAATTATAATTATAATTTTTATTTCTTAAAATTAAAAATTAAAAATTTTGTTTTTCAATTAGAATTATAATTCCTTTTTTTTCAATTCTATTTTTTTTCCTTTTTTTCTTTTTTATGCTATTTTTTATTTTTGTACAATATTTTTTTTCTTTTCTTCAAATAATTTTTTTAAAAAATAATTTGAAATGGACAATGTAATTTGAAATGATATTTTTTATTTGAATTAAAATTAAAATTATTATTTTTTTAATTTTAATTTATAAATTTCTTTTTTTTCACATTTTTTCCTCTTTTTTTCACTTTTTTATGGCATTTATTTTTTTATCAAAATTTAATTCAAATTAAAATTTTAAATTTTTTTATTTAAATTTATATTTATATAATTTTTCTATTTTTTTTATTTTTTTGTTTTTATAAAAATTTTTTATGCTATTTTTTTATTTGTTTGAAATATTTTTTAAATAAATTAATTTGAAATTAGAAAAATAATTTGAAATGATATTTTTTATTTTAATTAATTTTAAAAATTTTATTTATTTTACATTTCAAATTATAATTCTTATTTTTTTTCATTTTTTTAATTTTTGATTTTTTAATGACACTTTTTGTTTTTTTAATTTTTTATTTTTTTGAACATTTTTGGAAAGAATTTAAAATGATGTTTTTGAATTAAATTTAAATTTTTTATTTTTTTAAATTTAAATTTATAATTTTTATTTCTTTCACATTTCTTTCTCTTTTTTTTCTTTTTCTATGATATTTTTAATTTTTTAAATTTTTAAGATTTTTGTTTAGATATTTTTTTTAAAAAAATTAATTTGAAAAGAAAAAAATCATCTAAAATTATCTTTTTTATTTGAATTAAAAATTTAAATTTTTATATTTTAAATTTTATTTAAATTAAAATTTTTATTTATTTATAATTTTAAAATTTTAAAATTTATTTTTTTTCATTCTTTTTCTTTTTTTTTTTGAGAAAAAAATTAAAAAATATCATTTTGAATGGCGTTTTTAAAAATGCTATTCAAAATGGTATTTTTAAAAATATCATTTTAAATGATAATTTTAAAAATATTATTCAAAATGATATTTTTAAAAACGTCATTCAAAATGATGTTTTTTATTTTTTTTTTTTTGGACGATGCTTACGTTAAAAATATGGGTGATGTGGTTTGGAGAAAATACTATTTAAAATAATATTTTATTTTTTTATATTAGTTTCATAAATAAATTAAGATTTATATTATTTTGATAAATATTTTTTTTATATTATTTAGAAAAAGGACTCGTCAATGTAAAATATAGGTAATTTTAGGGAGTACATAAACTTCTCTAATGGAGACTCTGACTCTGACTCTGACTCTGACTCGTCTCCTTTTTCTTTTTTGTTGTTCGCACGGACCACTGGTGGAGAGAAACTTCCGCTAAAACGTCATGGCCCACCTACTGGCTAAAGTGTGCAAGATGCAAAGTAGGCCTTTTTTTAGTCTTGGCTTGTCAAATCTCTTCACGCCCATATGGCCGTCGCATTCACTTTTACCGGCCACTAGCCTCCAATGTTACTGGTTAAACAATGAAGCACTCTCTTTAGTCCCAAAAATATAGTAAAAAAGGGGAAGAAAAAGGAAAAAGAGGTCCCTAGCACTTCCATCGTATACGTAGCATCAAGTTCTAAAGTCTAGGATCCGTTTGAATATTTGGAAATAATATAGCTAGGGGAGAAAATTAATGATTTATTAAAAATCATTATAGATGGCTGCTATAAATTTATGAAAAATGCAAAAATATTATTATTATCTGCTCATGTATGCATACAATAAGAAACATTAAAACAGCATAATCTATGACATATGGCTTTACTATTCATGCACTAGTATAGATTACCATCATACATGATAATTTACACATCCAAACACATGACAATTTTTTTTCATCACATATGGGTTTAATTATCAGGATATAATTTTCATAATTTCCACAAATAAAATCCAAAGGAACAATAAGATAAAATATAGTAGATGATAAATATCAAATAATTAGGTTATGATGAGAAACTTTGCGGCTGGGGTAATCCACTAGTGGCTCAGGAGAGGAGGCAGAGAAAATTTAGGCAAATTAGCGACACTTAGGAGAGAGGGAGGAGGAGGAGGGAGGAGTAT
Organism: Elaeis guineensis; assembly: GCF_000442705.2. Classification (NCBI taxonomy): domain Eukaryota; kingdom Viridiplantae; phylum Streptophyta; class Magnoliopsida; order Arecales; family Arecaceae; genus Elaeis; species Elaeis guineensis. The sequence goes on along the minus strand of NC_025996.2, from coordinate 9,563,664 downwards.
GCCGGCAATGAACTCTGAGCAGATGACACTCGGGAGGGGATGAGGAGAAGAATGAGTATACCGGCATGGACCTACAAGAGAAAGAGGAGGAGTGGAACTCAGCTAGATGATGAGTACATGCTCAGGACAGGAGGTAGCCAAATGAGGAGCAGTTGGATAGAAAATAATTAGAGCTTCGATGGTTAGATTGGGGATAATCGATGAATGAAATGGGGATCTTGATGATGTTGTAGCTTTGGCCTCTAATGACGCTTACGTGTGTCATTTTATCCAGTCATATAAATGACGCAGCTTAGCATCGTTTTATTGGTAAGCTTATCGATGCGCGTCTCTAGCATGCTGGAACATTCAACTCTTATCTTATCAGTGCTAATATTTATCATTAATTATCAACACTTTCAAAAATCGTTAGTAAGTTTTGGCGGGGAGGTTTAGTTGCTCGTGCTTTACATTCATTTGGTTAGGGTGTGTCAGATTATAAGATAATCTAATGATTCCTAAAAATCATTTATCTAGAAAAATGATTGTGACAGAAAATAATTTTTACTATATATGTTTAATTGCTAGAAAAATTATTTCAAAAAATAAAATTAAAAAAAGATCACTACGTTTGGTTGAAAGTAATCCTATATAAGAACATGATAAAATTTTTAAATATACTCTTCAACATAAAATAACTTTTTAATATCAAGATAACATTATCATCTCCAATTAGTTTTTGTATAATGACCATAATCACATAGCCATTTGCATAATACCATCTGCAATTTAATTTTTTTGTAAAAAATTTTTATTAAATAAATTTGAAAAGATATCAAAACCAATTTAATGATTATATATGTAGCTTTATTGAAGATATTTTTATCAAGTATTAATTATCATTATTCAAAACTTATCAAATACCAACCCTCTCATGATATTTATTTATCTTTTCTCTCTCTCTGAAAAATAAACATGAGATCTATCAATTTTTTTATTATCTTTTTTTTTTATTTTTTATACTAAATATGATAATCTGATATGCGATTCATTTTCTAATATCAAATTACCCCCAATCAAACATATTTTTTCTATAGTATGTGTTGGGTCAGGATCCGGTGGTTGTGGGCTGATTGCAGCCTGGAACCTTCTGCCATGTTAGGTGCAACAGAATAGGCAACAAGCTCAATTAAACTATATATAAAGCCTGTTTTGTTATAGCGAATGAATCTATAGAGCCTATTTGTTCTCATGTAACTGTAAATTTGCTGCTACAGTAAGAGCTAGTTGCCTTCCAGAAGTAGCACTCCTTGTGTGCAAATTGTATAGACGCACATAGGCTTCTTCTAGGTCTTGATTTAAGATAATTTGCTTGCATCTTCTGTCCTACCGCGGCTTTGAGTATAGACCTTTTTTTTTTTTTTTTTTGGTATGGACGGAGAAGCGGTCAAGATTGGCTTACAATACTGTAGACACCTTGTCTCGTAAGTGCCAAATAAAAGCCATGACCTCTATGATATCATGGGACCCTCCATTATTTTTCTAGAAGCCATTCTCTTTCGTGGTCACGCGAATCTTAGCTTGCGTTATATTATTATATAGAGAGGAATGGATTACAAAAAGGAAAACACAGCGAAAAATAAAACCTAGTTAAACTCACCTGCGGTGACAAGAATCACGCTCAATTATTTGTCCATGTTGAAAGGTTAATTAAGATAATTTACAGAGACGCCGTTCAAATTTTCATGGTTTACATTTATATTTCAAAAGTTTTCATTTTTTTAGTTCAACCTCAAAATTTAGATTTTATTTATAATATGGCCCAACCATCAACTAAAAGTCTAGTGCTGTTAATGGTGATTATCAAATTACTAACTTATCTCCATTTCAAATCTAATTCCGAGAAAAATTGTTCGAAAATTACAAACACATGCTTCAACTTTTCATGATTTGAATTGACATCCTAAAATCTTCGAAAAGTAATACTTAGCCCCTCCTTTGTCTCCTACATCTGCAACTATTTATGGAGTGAAATCCTTTATGTTAACCATCTCATACCACTCTCTAACACTATTTCAGTGTTAAAAAACCTCTTTGACCATCGGAAGTAATTAGGCACCATGTCAAGTATTTTTTTTTTTTAATCTGATGGTCTGGATCTTATTTTCTAGATTCATAATTTTTTGCATCAATTTGCATACCATCTCCCTGGAATGTGGTAAGAAAGGAGGATCATGCTATTGAAAAAACCACATCTTCTTCTTATCTGCATTACTATATTTAAGAGATTTATAAGATATCGTGCTTAGAAAAATTAGTTAAAAACTACATCTTTCTCCTACATCATACACGGAATACCTATAGAACCATCTTCTAGGATTGGTTGTAGCCCATGAAGTCCTCAACCTACATATAGATACAGAATATGGGAAGGAGCTTACTAGAATGTTGGTTGAAGCTGTGCAAAGAACTTTGGATAGAGTTCATGCTTGAAGCCATTGGCAATTTCCATCTCTTCTTCCTCTGCTCTCTCCTCCTCTCTTCTCCCTCTACTCTCTTCTCCCTATACTCTCTTCTCTTCTCTCTTTTAATCAGACTCAACTAGATTAGAAACCCTTGTTCAGAAAGAAAGAAAAAGGAATACAAGTTACATGATCGCTACATGATCTCCTTTCCTTCCTATCAAAATGCATCATTTTGCTGATCTAGCCAACAAGGGTATCGTTGGTATTGTGTCTAATCTTATGTAACTATCATGTGTTCATGGATTCTGATGGAGACAGACACATAGGCTATATTGCACCCAAAATCTAAGCTCTAGGTCTAATTGAAAAAATTAAAATTTTTGAAGCATAAATTCTAAAAAGTTAAAAAGGGATATTATTGTAATTTATTTATTTATTTATCCTATGGCTGAGCTTGTTGAAGTTCATGAATTATAAGAAACCTCTATCTCTTGTAGAGCTGACATTGTTCTATACAATTTGCTTCTCAAGGGTAGAAAAGGAAAAAACTTGAGATGAGGTATGCCCCACCCTAAATCAAATCTAATATAATCTTAATTTATATCTTTCTTTTAAAATTATAATTATTTTATAATATTTATATGTATCTGACTCAATCCGATCTGACCTAATCTTTGTTACTTTTTAAACATAGGATAGGTACAGATATTGATCGATCCAACTTATTTCCAATGTGAGGGGTGGGGGTGGGGTTGGGGGTGGGGGTGGGGGGGATGTTAAATGTTATTGAAGGATTGTAGAAAAAAATAACAAAGGCATAGAACAAGGAGAAAATGAAGAATGAAAAAGCTAGCTGCCTCGCTAATAGTGGAGGCCCATGGAGCCTTTCTGAACCAGCAAAGCTAGTTCTGTTGGCAAGTGCTCTAAGCTAGAGAAATCACATCAAATCAAAGAAGATGATGCTAACCAATTTGCAGCAAAATTTTGCTTCTCCATACACATGGACTGCCTTGAAGATTTTTTTTTTGTAAGATGGATCATTCAAACAAGTCTTGTATGAATATATCCAAAAAGATCATAAAGATAAATATTCCTAAATTTCTTTGGGGAAGACCCCAAAAAAATTCATAGAAGATCTCCAGAATGCTCAGCGACATAGGCTGCCACCCAATCGGCCACATAATTCGCCTCTCTGTAGATTGTCTGACTGTAAAAGTAGTGCACCCGACGAGGAGGATGGAGATATCTTGCAGGAGGAAGTGATAGGCCTTCCCCTGTAAGGACCCATGAATTTAGGACACGACCATAGCTGAGTCACCCTCAACAACTATGTAATCAGCTCCCAACACCTTTCGAGCATAAACAATCCCTTCCCAAGTTGCCCAGAGTTCCATCTTAGGCATCGAAGGATCGACAAAGACCTAGCCCCCCAGCTGCCAGTAGGCTAGAGTTAGCACCTTGAATAATAAAGCTCGCACCGCCCTGTATACCCCTAACACTCCCATCAAAATTGACCTTCAAGAATCTTGAAGGTGGGGCCTCCCAAACAATAAACACCCATCGGATCGCTGCACGAGCTGGGTGGGAGTCCAAGGTCTCCTCGAGCCTGAAGATCACGTCAATCAACTCACTGTCAAGGATCAAGGGTAACCCTCATTGGGCACCTTCTGGAATCAAAAACAGTAGTATTCCTAGCAAACCATATATGCTGGGCTATATAAGCTGTTTGAATAACAACCTCTCTGGATGAGTCATCCCTAGCCCTCCACCTTAAAAATTCAAGAATGCCACCACTGGGACATCTGCCTAGACAATTAGGTGGTTCAAACGTACCAAAAAATACACTCATCTCACAGCTGAGATAAAGGAAAAGCGTGTGCTCCATTGTCTCCTCTGCACCACAGGTGGGGTAGGTGGTCTGAATATCCATAAGAATGGCTCTGGTGGGAAGCCTTCCTCAGGCAACCTTCCAGCGGAAAAGACACACTTTCGGATGAGCGCCCAGCCTCCAAATCCATCCACCATCCATCTGTCTAGTGACCTCCGACTGGTATAGATGATAGAGGTTAGCTATAATTGGTTTGACCATGGTCGAGGATCCCTACACTCTACTGTCCGGGCTTCTGTGGATGGGAAGCTAAGGACATCATTCTCCTCCCCAAATGCTCTCCAAAAAAATGATGCACCATCGCAGGATCCCATCTGGATGCAGAAAGTCACTAATTCTCATCGAGTCGGTCACCTCAAGACTGACGAAGGTCAGCCAATGATCAAGAGGATTGTCAGCAATTCAGGAGTCATAAAGAACACAAATAGATCCACCATCTCCAATCACCTATCTTGTCTGTGGAATGACATCCGGGGCATGCGCATAGATTTCTTTCCATATAAAAGAAGCCCTCCGACTGATCTGGATCTCGCCGCTCGCATGCCAAGTGCCATATCTAAACCTCATCAATCTGCTTCATATAGATTTTGGATAGAGAAGCAATCTAACAGCATGTCGGGCAATCAAAGCCTCTCGTCCAGTAACCAGGGATTGGATTTCTAGACCACCCACCCTTCGAGGCCGGCACACCACCTCCCAAGAAATAAGATGCACACCCCCATCTCCACCAGGCCTAGAGCCCCACAGAAACCTTCGGAATTATTGCTCAATCCTCGTCACAGTAGTCTTAGGCAGAAGGACATTCGAGAGAATGTCCTTAGGCATGGAGCTGAGAACTGACCTGATCAGGATAACTCTACCCATCATAGATAGGGCCGGTACGGGCCTGCCAACCCTCTAGCAGCTCCCGTATGGCGCGCTCCGCACCCTCAGTCTCAAATCTCCGTAATCTACGGCCAGAGATGGGCACACCAAGGTACTGTAGAATCCCAGTATACTCAGCAGCCCTCAACCTCTCCATGATAGATCGGCGTAGCTGCACCGATATCCTCGGGCTCAAATGGACAACTTGCTAAAGTTCATCTTCTATTTCGATGCACGATAGTAGTCCTCCACGATCGCTCTGAATCCAATGGCACTCCGGATACTAGCCCGGCCCAGCAGCAAAGATGAAGGGAGATGCTTGATGTGTTTCAAAAGAGGATTAGCTGTCGAGTGGATCGATGGACCGGTCTTAATCCAAGAGATAATGATGCTGGAATCGTCATCCAGAATTACAATTGAGAATAACCACCGCAGCTGAAAGCCCCTCTCATGCAGCTCTTAACTCAACTGTAATAATAGATTTAGTCCCAAAGTGCTAAGCATTGACAAGGATGACAGGTTCTTATGATCTCTAATAATGCATCTCACCCCACCTAATTTGTCGCTGAAGGATCCGTCAAAGGGAGGGGGCACCCTTGCTAGAGATCATTCATCTGAGTGTTTTATTTATGTTTAATATGCGTTCTCAAGACCCTGTCGCAGGCCATGTTAGATGCGGCACAACTGGCAACGAGCTCAATTAAACTATAAAACCTGTTTTGTTATAGGGAACGAATCTATCGAGCCTGTTCGGTCTCATGTAACTATAAATTTGCCGCTACAGTAAGATCTAATTGCATCCTAGTAGAAGCAGCACTCCTAGGGTGGATATTGTATAGGCGGAACTGGACATCTTCCATGTCTTCATTTAAGAGTATTTCTTTGTTTATTTATTTTTGGGAGGGCTTGGATGGCGTAGCGGTCAAGATTGGCTTGCCATTAGTACTGTGGAAACTTCAACTATCGTGAGCCGCAAGTAGAAGCCATGACCTCTATGATTTAATTGGACCTCGATTACTCTTAAGGCCATTCGCTTTCCTGGGTCAAGTTCAATTATTCGTCGGTGGTCGTCGCGTTGAAGATTTTTTTTTTTTTGCCCCCTTCTTTCGGTTGGTGAGCCTGTTGAGGATAAGAGATCAGAAGAGACCTGTCATTGGTTTGTTCCATTTCCTCCTCAAGGGGAGAAAAGGAGAAAACTTTAGACGGACCATGGTTGTTCTGCCTCTATTCATGCTGCAGGTTCTATGGCTGGTACCACCTTCATCCTCCAATATGCTGGATCCCTCGGTGCTGCAGGGAAACGCGCCTCAGTGCTACAACCAGACCGGTATCCAAATCCAATACCCATTCGGCGGGGTAGGCAACGGCAGCATCGGCCTTACTCCCCTCGCCGGTTTCGAGATCGAATGCAATGGAAGCCTGCCCAAGCTGAAGCTCGGCAGTGACCGCTACCCGCTGCTGAACCTATCGCTGGACGACGGCTACGTCCGGATCGTCGGCCAGGTACTTGCATCACGGTGCCCCGACAACTCCTCCGGCCACAGTCTCGGGCCCTACCACGTCCCCGATCTGACGGATACCCCCTACACGTTCTCTGCCGCGAGGAACAAATTCACGGCCACCGGGTGCGACGCCATGGCCCTGATCCACGGGTCAGGCAACAAGCGAGTAAGCAGCGGGTGCGTGTCCTTCTGCGCGGACCTAGTGACCGTTACCCCAGGTGTATGCTCTGGCGTGGGGTGCTGCCAGGCGCCGGTGCCCCCCGGGCTCAAGAGTTTCCAGTTGGAGTTCAGCAGCGTAAGAAACCTCAGCGGGTCGACGAACGAGTCGGCGAAGCTGCCGTGCAGCAAGGCGTTCATCGTGGACAAGGCCTGGTACAATTTCACCCGGGACGATCTAAGGGGGAACCCGGGTGACGAGTACAGGCCCGTGTTTCTGGACTGGGCGATCGGGAACCAGAAGTGCCAGGAGGTGATCAGGAGGAACGACACGGACTACGCGTGCAAGGACAACAGCCACTGTATAGATTCGCCGGATGTAGCCGGCTACCGCTGCAGCTGCGATCATGGCTACATCGGCAACCCGTACAGTTCGGGTGGATGCAAAGGTATGGATTCCAATTATTTATCTGGATGTTCGGAAAAAATCATTAATTAGATGGAGTAAGTCTAGCTAACACGTCACCCATCACCGGCGGGCTAGCTAGCTCAATAAAAATCTCAAACTAGTCTTCTAAATTACTGTTCCGACGGTGGCTAATAATTAGAAAAATAAAAAAATAATAATTTTATTTGAAGTATTTTTTTTTTTTTTTTTTTTTTTTTTTTTTTTGAGTCTCCATTCTCTCCTGGGAGCGCCCACTGTATCTTAGAGAGTTGGACATGCTTGGATAGATGACATGTCTCTATCTTGCTCTCACGCTCAAACAAAGAGAGATAAAATCATGGTTTATCCATTTTCCAGATGCGTATATGTTTTGCATTGCATGTAACTATATAATCACCAAACACTGCCATATTATCACATTTAGAGTGATGGATGGTTTGCAAACACCCAACAATCTTTATCGTCATGTATCATGTTTAACATGAAAGATGATAATTAATGCCAAGTTTTACAATCATCCATCTCCATGGAGAAGATATTCATTGCAACGGTGATACCACGTTAAAGTTCTCACAACCCAATCAAAAATCAAGAAACGGTGATATCACGTTAAAGTTCTCACAACTTAATTAAAAATCGAGAATCGATGATTAGTATGAGACATCATTCATAAAAATTGATAAAATATATGACATGATATTTTCTCATCAAATATTTTCTCATCTCCATGATAGGATGGCATGATGGCCAAAAATGGGCACCATACAGGATGTAAACTTGGGCTATGTATCACCAACCCAAACATGAACAGACTTCAATAGTGCAAAGCACGCATTATATGGGAAGTAAATTCTTTTTGGATTTTTGGATAATACTCTAATCATGTGTATGGTACGTGCATCATGTCTAACACAGCTCTCAAATTAAAATCCTGCTGCATCTATCACACCGAATGATGTCATGCGCATGGAACCAAGTACTCGAAAATTCAGGAGATTTTCTATTACATATCAAATTCAAAAAATTTAAAAAAAATTAACTCTAACAATAATACCACATCAAATTTATCACAATCTAATAAAAATATTTATATTTCATTAATTATTATATATTTTAACGATTCTTATGATGATGTCCCATACTATTTTATTAATTTTTAAATTTTAATTAAATTATTATAAATTTGATATGATTTTACCGTTGCAACCAAAATCTTCTCTCCTCGGAAATTCAGGAGATTTTCTGTTACCCGTTCATAGAATTGGTCTAAGCGTTGCATCAGCGTCTCGGTCACCCTGAGCCGTGCAAGACCCTCGCTGCTGCGGCAGTCAAATCTCCAAGTGTTTGGTTGGAAATTTATGGGGCGGTCTCCCATCAAGGCTCTATTTTTTTTCCATTCCACTCCTTTTTGAATCAGAAAAGTCGTATTCGCAATTACTCAGTAGGTGATTGAAATGAATATCCCCAGTTAACTCAAGATTTGTTTTCCGCTTCCTACGAACTCAACTTGGGTATCGTTTAATCAAAAATGCCACCAAACATGTTTCTTCCCCTTCTTCTTTCATCCTTTTTCACTGTCCATTATGATTGTTTCCGTCCATACCCCATCGCCCTCTTTCTCACTACTTTTTTGTAAACAAGAAAACATGGTCATCAGTGTAATTCATCATTTTATTGGGCATCATGATTGCATCGGATGAGTTGAATTCTAAGCAAGGTATCCAAGGTTTTTGTTTGGTAATTAAATTTATGGATGTTATGTTGATTTTGTAAAGCCATGTTTGGATCTTTATTGGATTGTCCTTGTTAAACCATCTGGTTGAATCATGAAAAATGTAGTGTCTGAAATCCATGTATTTAAATGAGCTGATATAATATCTAAATATTTCTTAAAAATTGAACTGAAAATCATATAAGAATTGAGCCTCTTGTTGGCCTACCTAGTTGGCATCTTCTAAAGGTCTACCAGTATCCCAACACAAATCCCATCCTTTGGGTTACTGAAATAAAAATAATAAATCCATTGATCGATTTTTCTTTCCATAGAATTTGTACTAGGAAGTGTTTGATTGATAGAAACATGCTTAGATGGACAGCATAATCCATAAATCCTACATAATTTTCAATTCAAATGTATAAAAATTAGGCACATATCTCAAGATAAAGTATACACATTTGCACTTGCCCTCCAGAAACGTCCCAATCAAGACTTCCTATTCCTTTCCAAGCCAAAATATTAAATAAATCATCATGATCATCGTTCATCATCGTCGTCGTCACCATCAAATATTCCTGCTGTCTTTAGTGCAACATTACACGTAATTGATGACGTTTTTTTTTGGGGTAAAGACGTAATTGATGACGTTGACAATAATTATACCACCTAAAACATTTTGAGGTCTCTGCATGTGCACCCTTTGTCGTATGGGCACATACCCTCCAAATTAATCACTTATATGTCTGTTCCAATTGCTTCTTTGTGCAATTACACAATAAATAGTGAATATTTAGATTAAAAATAATTAAAAAAAAATTCTGGAATTGCCCGGAAAGCTTTTCCAAATTATAATTTGACTGCAAACAGGGGTATATTGGTAACTTTATAAGCTGGTTGTGTTGCAGTAAATGGGACCGTGGTGGACCCAACATTGTTAGATTGATGTTGAGGTTATAAATTTGGTGACCAAAAGCAATTTATAGAGTGATACATGTACCCTACTGGTTTGCAAGGATTTACTCCCTCAACACATTTTATTTCAGATTAATATATGTAAGATGTCTTTATTTTTCAGTATTATAACATGCATCCGACATAAATACATGACAATATCACGGTAACAGCCAGCATGGACACTGTTGCGGCCAATCGCCTCGTCGTCGGACCGCCGGGGAACGGGAACCTGCAAAAGAAGTCCGCACTGACCGGAGGCGGCTCCGGCGGGGACCCTCCGACGGTCAAGTCAGGGAGGTGACCGGGCAACAGTGAAATGCAGACGGAGAGCTCTGAGAAAGAGAGAGGGAGAGAGAGAGAGAGAGGGAGCGAGCCTGGGTTTTTGGGAGAGACGGAGCGGATCGATCCCCTGCACTGTCGCCTTCCCCGGTATATATAGGGGAGCACGGTATGGCGCCGTCATTAATGGCGCGGACAAGTGAGGAACTGTCAACTCACTGCGGCCTGTCAGAGTCGCCGTGAAAACGTCATGTTGCCGTGGGGGCTGTCAAATCACCAGGGTTGACAATGCTCCTGGCAGGACAATGTCCCTCGATAGTCGAGCCGCATGTCGCTGTCAGAACTGACAAGATCTGGCGGCTGTACGGCGATCGGAGGAGTCGGCCGACCCTAGGTCGGTGGCCAGCAGAGTGGCGTCGGGTTCCTCCGTTGGTCGGCGAGCTTCATGTGAGTCGGCCATCAGACCTCCTGGTCGGTCGGCCAGTCGGTCGGTCGGTCGGTCGGTCCCTCCGGCCATCAGTCGGTCGGTCGGTCCCTCCGGCCATCAGTCGTTCGGTCGGTGGATATCCCCCAACAGACACGATTGTAGATCATAACTATTTCAATATCATGGTATAGATTTATATATTCATACAAATAGTGTTAAAATATATTTACAAAAAATAATGTTAGATCTATAATACATTTGTCGTACCAATACTGCAAAATGGTCACTATAAAAAAAAAAAAAAAAAGTATTTTAGTCTATCAAGAGTTGAAATCTTTGACTTTTTCTTAATTTAAAAAAAAAAAAGTTTTATGGACCCTTATCATAAACATCCTAGTTGAGCATAATAAATATTTGGCTTTAATGTTTTCCAGAGATGATAGTAATTTACAACAGCAATATTGAAACCATAATTTGTCCATGCCCAAAGGAACAACGACCAGCGGTAGCAGAAGAGTAATTTATATTTTTGTAATTATGATTACTTGTTTCAATTTCGAAAGACAGCGAGCTTCTAATTTGACAACTGAATGGCTTATAAGTCTCTCTCTCTCTCTCTCTCTCTCTCTCTTAATTCAATGGCTTGTGAAATCATTAGTTGTCGTCTAGGGTATGCATGTTTAATGACCCATAACTGTTGGCATTGGGTCATGGCCTTGGTATGATAGTAGGAAATCTGTCTGTAGAAAATCATTCTCTATTTTCTTAAAAGAAAAGGGAGAGGAGTACCTCCTACCCAGTCACCTAGGTATAGATGGGATTTTTTGGTACGAGGTGTAGATGGGATTTAGATCATATTATTAGATTGCAGTCCAATAATTTTACCAACTGCATTAATTAGCATCTTTATTTTTTTTTTTTTTCAATTTCATTTTAGGTGCTACCAACTAACCTAAAAGCTATAAGAAATGAAAAATATATACCCACTTCCATCCACCGAGCTCATTTCCAGTTTTTATAATTTAGGGTTACAGTTATAAGTTTCTGGATAATCTAATGCTTACCATCAAATGTGACTTAATTAGTTATGTTAATTATATGTGTTCAATTGCGTGTTAGACATCGACGAATGCGCTCATCCGGACACCAACCCTTGTGCGCGGAAATGCACCAACACGAAAGGGAGCTATAAATGCAGTTGCCCACGAGGAACGAGGGGTGATGGTTTGAAAACAGGCACTGGCTGCGAGAGGATCGCGCCACTGGATATTGCTTTAGGTAATCTCCTTAAAACTGTCATAATTCACTGAGAAAGTAGGAATTATCCTTTTTATTTTTTATTTTTTTTTATTTTTATATTATTTCATTCTAGCGAGTTGGAATTCACACCTTACTCTCAATTATTTGTTATTATCCTGTTGGCTAAATTCATAGCGTGCAGTGTTGTAGTGTGAGAACTACAGGTTTGTCACCCAAATGTACAACTATAAAACCAGTACTCGCACAATGTGTAACCATGAAGAAGGAAAGAGACAACATCCGCAAAATGGGATTCACATATGGCTGAACCCAAATCGTTGTGATAATTTCTGTTGAATGTGGTTAACTAGAGCTAGTTTAAAGTTACTGCAATATGATTATTTTCTACTTTCTTAGCAACTAGACGACTCTTAATTGTTTTAAGCACTCTTTGATAAACTTCCATTTCCGTTTTGATGACCAAAGTTTTGCCGTGTCCATGTAGCTGTGGGGCTGGTTTCCTTGGTTGTTCTTTTCGTAGTAAGCTTCTGGGTGTACTGGGGACTGAAGAAAAGAAGGATCAGAAAGCTCAAGCAGACGTACTTCTTTCAAAATGGGGGCTTATTATTGCACCAACGCATCGCCTCGCGCCAAGAGACTGCAAAGATATTTAGCTCAGAGGAACTTGAAACGGCTACTGACAATTTCAATGAGAACCGAGTGGTTGGCCGAGGAGGATATGGTACCGTCTACAAAGGTGTGTTAGCAGATGGAAGAGTTGTGGCCATCAAGAAGTCCAAACTAGTGGATGAGACACAGATCGAGCAATTCATAAATGAGGTGGTCATTCTTTCTCAAATCAATCACAGGAATGTTGTCAAGCTATTGGGTTGTTGTCTGGAGACCCAAGTTCCATTGCTGGTTTATGAATTCATATCCAATGGAACCCTTTTCCATCATATTCATGACAAGAGCACCTCTTCAATGTCATGGGAGAACCTTTTGAGGATTGCTGTGGAAACTGCAGGGGCACTTGCCTATTTACACTCTGCTGCCTCCATACCAATCATTCATAGGGATATCAAGTCGGCAAACATACTCTTGGATGAAAATTACACAGCAAAAGTATCAGACTTTGGAGCTTCAAGGTTGGTTCCCTATGATCAGACTCACATAACCACTCTTGTGCAAGGGACACTCGGATACTTGGATCCTGAATACTTTCATACGAGCCAATTAACAGATAAGAGTGATGTTTATAGCTTCGGTGTAGTTCTTGTGGAGCTATTGACCAAAGAAAAAGTGATATCTTTTTGTAGGACAGAAGAAGGGAGAAATTTAGCTTCGCATTTTGTTACGTTAGAAGAGAATCATCGCCTATTAGAAGCAGTGGATGGTCAAATAGTAAATGAGGCTGGAGAAAGGCACCTCTTTGTGGTTGCTCAGCTTGCGAAGAGATGCTTGAGCCTGAAAGGTGAAGAAAGACCAACAATGAAAGAAGTGGCTGTGGAGCTTGATGCATTAAGAAGGCTCATGAAGCTGCACTTTGTTCCAAAGAGCCATGATGAGTTGTCACCAGGCACTTATCCGAATCCACACAACAGTGGTACAATGGGACAGTGTAGCATGGAGGACAGTCTATTATTGTCAATGGAATTCCCACGTTGATAGGGTACATTATATCTGAAATAGAAATTAAGATAGCACAATATGATGATCATTCTATGCAAATTAGACTTGCTTTTAAAATTGTAACGTTCACCTACAAGAATAGCTTAATATGACTAAGGATGTTCTTATGTTCCAATTAATCTTTTTTGGGTCGCTTGCAGAAAAACTGCACACAAAAATTCTCATGCATAAATAGCTGAGTTTGAATAATGAGAGTAAAATACAATAGTTTCACCTATTTTAAGAAAGAAAGATGATTTTATGGTTACACAGATCAATAATACTTGTCTTGTTTTCAACAACCACAGTCGAGTCTATTTGAAGATTGCAGATTAAGCTCTCGTTTTCTCGGTAAAACATATGAATTTATATTAAAACAAAGAGCTGGAACAAAGTATATATATTACAAGATAGATCCAGGAACTATGTTGCCTTAGAGACAGGACAAAGGACCTGAAAAAAGTGTAGACAATACAAACCGAACAACAAAGGACTTGGAACAGAACAGAGGACTAGAATAGAGACCCTGAACACAGGATATGAACCTGACATAGATTATACTAGGGACCAGAAAAGTAGGCAAGTCCTCCCAAAAGGCAACATGTAACATCCCTGCTGCTGTGAATATGAACATGCTGACAGAGTATACACATTGCAAGATTGGTCAATAAACCCAACTGATAAGCAAAGGACCACAAATTTGGTCAAAAAAAAAAAAAAAAATCCCAGTTCATTCAGCAGAGTAATAGGTGAGAACGCAAGCTTGTTAAAGAAACCCATGCAAAAGAATAGGAGATACATGATACATGGTGCCCCACCATAAAATAGAATAACAAATAGAACCGCAAGCATGTTGAAGATAACCCAGACGACGTAATAGAATACCCTGTGCAACCACCAACATGATGTAGAAAATCCTGAAAGAACACTTGGTTGAGTCGTGAATTAAACATGAACTAGATCAAAGAGTATAAAATCAGAGAAAGAGATACAACTTAATCCAAGCTATCTCGGCTCTAATCATCCAAATAGAGCCATTCATATTTTCTCCAAATATAAGAAATAATTATCAAAGCAATAATTATTTTAAAAGAAATAATAATATATTGGTTTTGAATCTCTTGAATCTTTACTAAATTTATCCATTAATTAGTTTACTATATGTGTAAAGAGAGAGGTCAAATAGGCTATACTCTATTCAAATCTAATGAGGTTTACGTTAGACAATAAAATCTCATATTGATGATCTGAGTCATCAAACTTGATCTGCTATCTCTAAAAATTATACAATTTGTAGACAAAACTAATATGTATGTATATATAATATTTGGATAAAGTGAAAATCAAAATATAACTTTTTTCTGCTTCTAATACCATACATCAAAATAGCTCATGCTTAAATGGAAGAATTCGCAAAGAGCACGGCCAGTATGGTGAGCAACGTGACTTGCAGCCTTCTCAGCAGCACGAGATGCTTGTTTTGATTTTCTGTAGGAGACGAAGAACGTCCAAATGTCCATCAAGCAAACCCGTGCACGAGATCATTCTTTTTTTTAGTTATTCGAGCTGTTGGGCCTTCCCAGCCCAACCCAGAGAGCTAAACTGCGTCCAATCCGAAATAAATTGCCTCCTCTACAGGGAACAGCCTGGACACCACCCGTTACGATACACCCGATACCTACATCTCCTAGGGTTTTATTAGGGTTTCGTCAGCAACCCTTCCTCTCCTTCGCCCTAGGGTTTTATTAGGGTTTCGTCAGCGACCTTTCCTCTCCTTCACGAGAGGGAGAGAGTTTGGTTCCGATTGGAGTACTGTGGTGGTTCGTGTGGGGAGAGGAAAAGGGTAGGCGAGGACGGGGAGAATCGAACCCATGATGTAAGGGAAAGATTATTAATGATGGATGTTGCTACCGATATGGTAGCGTGCCTTGAAGGCAGAAGCCTGCCACGTAAATTTTTTTTGTTTTGTTGGTTGGGCTTTCCACCTCGTGTCGTGTTGCCTGTAGGACGCACCATGGGAGATGGTTGGTCTCCCTGGTTCGAGTTCATGTGCTCAAATCTTATATATGTGTTTTAGATTTTAGAGTTAATGTCGTTCCGCTGCTTTTGTCTGTTGGAGAGTATAGCTTCACTTGGATTGGGGATAAAGGGTTTATCTCTTTTCGTTCCTGAAATAAATGGCAAATGCAAAACGTTGTTACGTGAATAAATTTAGCTTATTTATCCAATCAAGCTCTCATGATTTCACTTTTATCGGAGCCAAACATGTTAAACTATCAACGAGGATAAGTCATCCCAGTTATCAATCAATGCAACTTGTTAAGCTTGTACGCATTGCATCTCAAGGACGAAGGTCTAACCATAGAGAGGGATGATTGAGCAATATCCTATAAGATTTGGGATTAAAATTAAAACCCCTTAAGTTTGGGACGGATTTGAAATTTGCTCCTTGGTTACTCACCAACCAAATCCAATAATATTATATATATATATTGTTGGAGAATACCGACCGGCCCCGTTCGCGCCGATTTATAATCGGACATACCCGACCGACCGACCGACTGACCGACCCCGCTCGGATCGACTGAACCAGGAGGTCTGATGACCGACTCCCGAATCTCCACCCGACACCGCAAAGAGGGCCACCGACCTAAGGTCGGTCGACTCCTCCGATCGCCGTACAGCCGCCAGAGCCTGTCAGTCCTGACAGCAACATGCGGCACTGCCACCTGAAGGCATCATCCCGCCTAGGGCATTGTCAACCCTAGTGATTTGACAGCCCCACGGCGATGTGACACTTTCACGGTGATTCTGACAGTCTACAGTGAGTTGACAATTCCTCAATTGTCCGCGTCATTAATGACGGTGCCATACCCGCCCCACTATAAATATCGGGGAAGGCAACAGTGCAGAAAAGGAGAAAAACAACAGGCTTGCTCCCTCTAACTCTCTCTTACACTTTTCCTCGACTGAGCTCTCTGTCTTCATTTCACTGTTGTCCAGTCACCTCTCTGACTTGACCGTCGGAGGGTTCCCGCTGGAGCCGCCTCCGATCAGTGTGGATTTCTTTTTTTGCAGGCGCTCGTTCCCGACGATCAGACGATGAGGAAATTGACCGCAACATATATATATATATATATATATATATATATATATATATATATATATATATATATATATATATATATATATATATATTAAAAATATATGCATGATAGGAGGTGAGAAGATTTAAACTCAATATCTTTAGATGGCTCAACCACTACCTTCACCAATAATGTAAAGTTATAGAATATCAAATTATGATATTCTATAATATTAAATTTTATTCTAATCTATTATAAACATAATAATAAATCACATCACAATATTATATTATGGTGTTATAGTAGAATGTTTGATGCTAAATTATAATATAATACTTTAACGCCTAATGCATTATAATATAATATCTTATTATATTATACAATAATAAAAATTTGAGGGGCAAGCTTGTTCAATGTTATTAATGCTGTAGTAACATCCAAGTAGCATTTCTCATCCCATCTTCGTCCCAAGTACATGGAGAGAATAACTGCAATCCTTGCTCAATATAATACTATTTTTTTCTAAACAAAAATTGAGAAGTCTGCTTGCATATGCTGGTATAAATTAAACCTTCTGACTAATTCAGAAAGCACGTACCCACTCCAAACCAAACCATGGGGTGAAGAAATGCCGATGGAGCTTAGCTCCGTTGGGCAGTGCAAACGAACCGTTTACTGCTGCACCTTTTTTTCATCAGAAGGTCGCTATAGCACTTGATTTCTATTTACTTTGCATTTTGAGATTCGTGGCCTTACATGTTATGCACATATCTTAAAAAAAATAGTTTTTGATGACATTGGAGTACATCGGAACTAGAACGTGCCCCCCTTTTTTTTTTTTTTTTTTTTTGAATTTTTGAGAGAGAAACCGCGCCCAAGAAATGCAAGCCCTGTAATTAGGACGGAACCTTTTATATAGCTGTTGCTCAAATACAAAATGAATAAATAAATGTTAGGGATCCATGCGAACGCGAAAGCTGTAAATATTCCTAGCGCACTAAGCATGTTAGCATTCTAACAAACTTTTACTGCATGAAAATATTAATTGCTTGATTGACATTATTTTTTTATTTTTTATTTTTAAAATATAGAAACCAAGACAAAATATATGTTTCGTATCATTATTTCTATTTTTAAATTTTTAAAAATTATTTTTATTAATCTGAAATAAAAAACAAAAAATCTTTATCATTATTATTTTTAAAAATAAATACTCAAATTTTAACATCGTCATAATCTTTTTCACTATCTCATCCAAACATTATCATTGCTCCCCATCAACACCATCTATCTCTCCCACCAACACCATCTATCTCTATTATGCCTTGCAACTGATATCACCATCATTATTGATGCCATTGCTATATTTATAATTTCTAAAATTGATTATATAAAATATATTTATATTTTTAATTTAAAAAATATAAAATCATTTTTTATTTTTATTAAAAAAAAAAAAAAAGTGATGCCAAACGGTACATAGCCCTCCCTTCCTCCTCTTTTTCGAGTGGATGTACAAGTTAGAAGCAAAAAAAAATCAATTACATTGCAAAGGAACCCTTGTAACGTGCTTTGGAGGGAACCCGTCTCATGATAGCATGCACAGAAATGCATACATGCACGTAAGCACACGTGCATGCACATGGGAAGGGTTGCAAAAGGTGTGAGTGGGTTGGCAAACTGTTCCATGAGCACCTTTTTATCAGACTGCAAAGAGCCTAAAAAGTTGTATCTGATAGAGAGGACAAATTTTAAATGATCCCCCCTTGTGCCCTAGACGAGATAGACTTCCACAAAATTAAGTCTCGTTTTAGCATTTGGTTGGAAGAACAAGTGGAGAATAAATGAGTGCATCAAATTCAAAATAGTTTGGTTTTATTACAAGGGAAAAATTGTCCTCTTCATTTTGTATGTTTGAAGAGTAGATAGAAGCAAAATAATTGGAGGGAACAAGCTTCCTCTAATGCGCGAGATAACTCTGTTATGCCAAAATAACAAAATAGAATTATCCCCTCCCCTTCTATCTTACTTTTTGCACTTTATGGAAATAAGGTTACTCTTCAAGAGCTTTTGAGTTGTTTGGCAATATATCTCTCCACTTATCCCCTCTATTCGCACGGGTTAAAAGACTGAAAAGAAATCCTTTCTTTATCATCCCCTTGAAAATCATACAATCTTTTCTCTCAGATCCACAACGAGCAATAATTGGGAGTTACAAATTTTGCTTCACCTCATATTCATGACAAAACCTCAATCTCTTCAGACCGCAACTCTAGATTAGCTGTTCCAGATCCCCAGTGCACCATGCATTTGTTTACCTGACTTGGGTCAAAGCGATTGACGAGACTCAGTCCTGCACATTTGTCAACCAGCGTCCATTCCCCTGAATGCAAGTGGAAAGAAGAAAAAAGTCAACTTACATTTGTCGAACACCATCACTGTCAGCATAGAGGTCAAAAGATGAAAAAGTATTACCATTTGGGAGGAGATTCCCTTCAAATGATTGCTCTCCAGATTCAGGGCCTATTTCATGCTTTGAACCATCAACGGAATCGAATACAACCAAAACTTCAGTCGGCTGCAGAAGAGTGAACGTTGGGTGCACGCGCAAACAAACCCCAACCTTCAGAACAAAAGGACTTCAACAAGCTATTAGCAGACAAGAATATAAAGTTTTGTGGAACTAGCTTGTCAGACAGCAATTATGTAACCCAGATTATAGAACTAAACATGTTCCACAGTTTCAGAACTAAATAACATGTACAATTGAATGATAAAGCATCTAAAAACACTTGATGTAAAATGATACAACTTGCACTAGGTTTCTGAACATTCTCATTATTCCAGAAATGAGTCACCAGGTTCAAAAGATTTTTGGAACAACAGCACTAATCCTGATAAGTAAACATGGTTACTGCTAACCTTGAAAATCCACCAGAACCAGCTCCCACATTTTGGGCTGTAATTCTAGAATCAATTTGGATAACCTTTCGATCATCTTCTGGAATAGATATCTGGCGCTGGAGAATTAACCCGCCACCAATATCCCCTTCCAAGCAAAGTGATTCCTCTTCTCCTGATTGTTCAAGATTTCTCCTACAAATACAGCTTCTTGTTATATTTATTCATTATAAATGGAAACATGTATCATAACCAAAGGTGCAGCAGTTATTTGAAATATTCTTTGGTCAAAGATTTTGTAATAGCCTCATGCTGATAATTGTCACAATTACAACTAATTGACCTCGAAAATTTACCCGAACCAAATGCCATACAGTGTGCTATTGCTTAACAGAAATAAAAGATGAGTTCATCAATAGCCTTACTCCACAACCTTATATTCCTCCGAGCATCCAGCAGACCGGTATTCAGTGCCACTGTATTCTTGATATCCATCAACTTCAACTCTGCTGTGAAGCCATTGGGTGCCTAAAAGAAATCATCCAAACAGAGAAGCTAATTTCAAATTAAGTCCTAATGACACCACAACTAAGTTCCAATTAAGTAAAACCTGTCTACCAGTTTACACATTTACAAATCCAACAAGCATATCTTGAAGACATGGGATAACCACCACTGCATCAGAGGCCATTAGAAAAAGGAAATAAAAATGCAATAAACTAGTCTAATCTTCTAGATGTGATGTTAGGCTTCATTTGGAAATAATTGGAATGGTTCATCACAATGACATTGATATCTATAAATTTTTACTTTCTATTTGATCCATAAATTAGCCCAATTATAACAGCATCAGCATAACAGAAAATTTAAAATATAACGTGCCATGTTCTATGACAGTTGCGGTTGCAGATATACCCTATTATTCTTCCATGTCGTAGTGTCCCAATTATTGACAAGATCAAGTGCAAGAGAGTGAAACCAACAAGGATACACTAAAGATGTACAGATATAAATGAACAAATATTGTCATTTGTCTGTGCTTGGTTTGCTGTAAAATAATGAATAGAGTAGTTCTTAACAATTAAACATGTTTGGTACTTACAAAAACATCATGCATTCTGAATCATGCTTGGACATGCATTGCTAACCCTCAAAATTGCTAAACAAACCTTGAACCTTAAATTTAAATTAAATCATAAAAGGAAGGAACATTCTACAGAAAGTAAATTCCAATTAAGCTAATATAAATATGTATCACTATCTCCCTCTGTGGCATGGTATGGAAATGTGGCAATGCATTGTGTTGATTCAGAATGAAAAACCCTTGACCCGTTCATGAAAAGGGAAAAAAAGGGATACTCGACCCATACGCGAACCACATCCTTAACCCTTATCAAAACCTTGCGTACTTCATTAGTTTTCAGGTGGTCTGATGTAACTGCATACAGCATAAATCAACCCTTCTAACCTTAGAAAATTAACACTAAGAATACTGAAATATAGTGCCATTAAAGACAAAAATTCTTTTTTAAAACTTTAATCATATAAGTATGAAATTTTTGCAAGTAGACCAACTCTCTATTAATATCAAAATTTATGTACAAAAGTATATTATCTTAACTAATAGCAAAAACGTTCTTGAATTTATTGGTCTGATGTTACTTCACTTGGAGCAATTTTCTATCAATTTACGGGGTGGAAGCATACAAAACACATTCATACAAAACACATTTATACAAACAAGTCATATGTGCCACTACTGCTTATGTCTCCTTTTTCACCCTATTCAAAACCAATTCAAGTATCTCATTCAGAGAGACCGAAAGCTAATCAAACAGAACTGTATACCTGAGGAGAAAAACAGAGAGAAAAAAAAAATTGGCCACATTCTTGGAGAACAGGTGTGCCATCAAGTGAATGCCGTAACATATTTTTACTATTATTAGCTTGAAGAAAAAGCTGGTAACTGCACAACTTACCAGAAGGAAGATGCGTCATAGAGATAATTCGACCCCCAATCCAAGGAACCACTTTAAGAACCCAGTCACAACTCTTTAGTTCAACAGGGGTCTTCGAGAGCTCAATGCAAAGCCTATCTACATCAGGGATACACTTCGCCTTTTCTGCATCAATCAGTTAACCATATGAGCATGGTGACTAAACAATCACATGCTAATCTTCAACTTCGACAGCAGAAGTGCATCCAAATCAACTCGATGGGAAAATTATGTAAAACACAAAAACTCGCAAATCACCAGAGCAAAATGTATGTACCCAAAAGATCACCACATAGGATCCCCAATCTCCACAACCCTATCCTCTATAATTTTGCAGGGTAAAATCCAAGCACCTGATGTCTAACAGCTAATGTTACTAGACATGATGGGGGAGGATTTTCAAGCAACAAGAATATGGATTTCACAAAACACTAAACAATAATCATACAATTGATGACCTGCAACAGCATCAGTCCCATGAGTGCCTATAAGGGTAACAACAACAAATGCCATTAAGCCACTAGTACTTTTATTCGGATAGTAGTTCTGCTACTTCATCAACATGCCTTTCTAAAGCTTCAAAACATGAAGAGAAAAATATGGCAGCATCTTGGAGAAGTCATTACCCAAGAGCATACGGTACTGATTTTCACTGGCTGCTACCAAGTTAGACACTTCAGATTCTGGAGGCATGGTAATCAACACCCGGTGCATCAATCTGAATTTTACAATTAAAGAAAAGATCAAAATTTCACATCATTATCATATCTAAAATGACTTAACATCTGAACAGAAAACATACCATGGCACCTCCTCCCAGCAGTACTTGTGCATGGAGGACACGTTTAGGCCTCTTCCATGATCCTTCAGTTTTGGATACTTTAACCTTTAGCAGTGAAGAATGCAGTTCAGCAACATAATACGTTAAGAGATAATTCCCTTGAGTGTACTCATATCCATCACCATCATCTTCGAAGAGAACACCTTCAGCTTTTCCTGGGGAAAGAGAACTGCAGTTATAGTGCAGAAAAAGAAAATGTAATTTATGATTGACTAGGGTATAATTTCTTAATTCTAGATACTTAATACTTTTTCAGGATAGTTTGACAAAGATGGTAGAAAACTCTCTCTCTCTCTCTCTCTCTCTCTCTCTCTCATGAGTCTTGGGAAATTTATTGATTTTTGGATTTTAGTGCAATGACAATCAATGTAAACGGGAAAAAAGACTGAACCTAAAAGGGAGGGGGAAAAGATATTTTGCAAGATTTTCTTATTCAAGTCTAGGAGAGGCTAAGCCCCACATTTTCTACCCTAACAGTCTTGGGAAGCTGATCCAGCAGGGATTGAACCCCCACCCCCTTGCCCAAGCGGCAATGGTATATTTTGCAAGATTTCGCACGAAGTAAAAAGAAAATATAAAGAACTAATACTGAAAATAAGCCAGTTTTGATCAACTAGCAGGCTCAATCAAAGTGTGAAGCACCAACATATGATGATACAAGGTGCTGAACTGCTATAGAATGCCATAACAATATCATTGTGCTTTTGGCCCACCAAGTACATTGGTCGTTATTGTGCTTCACACCTTAGAAATCATGAACCGTTGCATGATGACACAAGCAGCTGGCCCCATATTGAACCAGATGTGACTGTTCACATATTCATGTTTGTTACTCCCAATAACCAACAAAATATCAATCAGATAAACAATGACCCCAAGTCCAGCTTGACCCAGATCTGACATGTTCAAATGGTGATTCAAGTCAAATTGGTTCTCTTTTCAGATAAGCTCCATGGTGCACCTAAATTTTAGGAGCTAGGCACAAACCTTTTAACTAATGTACGTCAGGTCTAATAAGGGTGCATTATAAGATCTGGTCAGGTCTAATTTTTCAAAATCCATAATTAACCAGACCAAAGATGGGGTTTATGCAGGACTCATGCTCTGCCTTCGGGTTTATGCTTCAAGGATGGGTCAGATCCAGGTATAGGAGAACCACTTGGACCCCTAGCAAGGAACAATAGATTCATGAACATCTTAAAAATAAGCAATAATATATCCCTGGAAAAGTTTAGTTTGGAATAAGTAATCCATGGTTTATCCATTATATCATAAGGTGAGCACCGAGTACTTTCCAACATCATCCCTCTTCTTAGTCTTCGAGCAACACTGTCCATCAAATGAATATTTATTTCAACAATTATCCATGTAAAGACCTGCATAATGAGTCACCAGAAAACAAAACCAGCTTATTCATATCAAAATGCCACTCCAAAGGAAGCATTGTAAAACTAGTGGAGGACTCTTTCAAGGATCTTCCATAACCACAAATATGGATACGTAAGAAACATCAATCTGGATCACCAATTTTTCTTAATTCGAGATGATCTTTTTTGGCTCCATGCTTGTCCTATGACATGAAACATTATAACAATACCAGTCACCTAGCCCATTGTTTATGCTGGTGTTTATCACCTAGCTCTAGTTCAGTGACCAGATCCCAGTATTTGAATTTTCTTACATTCGATGTACCAAACATCATGAACATGGCAATGCAATTGCATCCAATCAGAACCTGACATGATCCAAACCCCTCACCAATTAGCTTCAGGTACAGTATCTTAATCCAGGTTTGAGTTAACTGGTTCAGATGGGTAATTTTATGCTGGATCGAATTTCAAAATGCAACAACTAAATTTATGATTCAAGGGATATCGTGTCAAAAGCAGATGATAGCAATATACCATCTTTGTCTAAAGCAATAATGAGTGATATCTCATCAGTTGGTTTTGCCTCGCCGACATGATGAAGAGGAGGACCTGTAGGGATAATTGAACCACCTTGCAGATAGAAAGTTGGCAAATCCTGGATTTTTATACAAATAAAGGTTAGTAAAACAATTTCTTCCTCACTATGAACCAAATCTTTTGGATTACATAAACATACTGGATGTGCATCACCAAAATCAAAGCGCAACCAGATTCCATTTGGCAGCACATGTGACAGTTCATGTGAACATTGCTCAGGTACAGTGCTGTTGACAATGTATCAAGATTATGAAAAATAATATAAAAGAAGTTTTCTAGCATTAGAAAAAGTACAGCATTCTATTACTTTCCATACAAGGAAATGATTAAGAATATAGTATTATAAAACATATGCTTTGTTCTTCCAAAAAATTTAAGGATCTGTGACATCCTAAAATATAGAAAGGAAGAAAATATATATTTGGATTCAAAGAAAGTAATACCTGGCACAAATTAAAAGCGGTCCCAGCAGAAAGGAATTTTCAACTGCCATCAAGTGAGAATCTCGTGGATCTGCATAAGCCAACTGAGCATCAAGACCTCCACTAACCATGGCCTACAAAAATTGGTTTCCAAGAATAGGAGCATACCAGCAAAAAAAGTGGGAGCCGCAACAGGAGTTCCCTTTGTATGAGCCATATAGAAAAGACTATATATGTGTGGTTTAAGCCGATAGCGCCTCATCAATCCAAGGCGGCATACTTCTTCACACTATAAAATGAAAACAGTAATATGATTAAAGAAGCTAAGATATATCAAAAAAGAACATCAACGCCAGAACTCAGAGACCTAAACAAAAAAGATTAGAGGAAAAAATTATTCCAGAAACTGAAGAGGATTAGAACAAAGAGTGCAGAAATTTAATTAACAGATGATAGGACCTATGTTCCCCTTGAATAAACAAATAACTTTACCGTCAATGATGCTTAGCATGTCAAACAACCTTAAGGTGATTAGTAAATCTAGGTTCACAGGAAGCTGCAGAAGCACTTCTGGCAACTGCATAATATCCCTCTCTGTATCTTTTGGAGTAGTAATTCTTAGGACTGGCAAATTTTTACCAGACCTGCCTGGCTGACTTGGTTCGATCCAGGGGAAAAATATATAACTATACAATGTTTATATAAGAACTCAGTCTGGCAAAAATATATAAACTTAAAACCAAGTCAGGTTCAGGTCTTTACATCCAGATTTATCAGTTTCTTATTGTAGGAACTAGGAATCTACATGGAGTCCAAACTGGGATGGGTATGGGCTGACAAAACTAAAATCAAACTAATTTAGAACCTCTTTCTTTTATGTTATATGCACTGTTTACTATTTAAGCTAAAATTTATACAAACCATCTCAGCTGCAGGTTAACCACATAAAAACCAAACCAATTTGAAATCTTCCTCAGCATATGACAGTTCCACATTTCAAGTTAAAAAAGTTCTGTCAAATCAGATAGGTTTTGGGTAAATTGAATTAATATCAGGTTTGGTTTTCGATGGTGCACTTCAAAATCCGAGTCCAGAGTCTTAGTCAAACATAAAACTGTATGTTTAAGCTAATGTTTGGCCTAGAAACAAACCAGGCCTCTTTTTTTTGGATATCTCAATTATATCTACATCTTACTTAAAGAGGTAAAAGTTCTGTTGGTTGGTCTCTCTCTCTCTCTCTCTCTCTCTCTCGCTCTCTCGCTCTCTCATATCGCTGCCACAGCCACCACTGCCAGTATGCCTGACGCCACCAGCAGCCATCCCCCCTCCTCCTCCCTCCCTCCAATCCCTCTGTATCCACCCTCCCATCTGCGTTGCATGGTTACACTCAAAACTAGAGTTAGGGTCTTAACAGGTTGAGCTGGGCACAATCGGGCTTAGAAAACTATAGAGGTCAAGCCAGGATGGACTCAAGTCAGCAGGTTTTATCTTGATACCCAGCTCTGGCTTGGCCTGGCATGACCAATGCCAGGGTCTAGTCACAATTCAAACTAAATATTGACAGCATTGTGAATCTGCTTTCACTATTAAGGCACCTCCTATTTATAAATAACCATAACTATCATTAATGGCCTTATATGGAGTATCTAGGACCAAGGGTTTTTGATAAGCAGATGCTGATTATGCCAAGCCATCCACCCTTTCATCATGGTTGGGCAGACATCAGTGGTGCCCGTAGAGATGGATGTGCATATTCAAACTGATCCAAGCAGACAATTTCACAAATTGGAAATGGATATATTTGCCTTGTACTTTAAGATACAAATAATTTTTTTGTACAACATCCAGTATGTCACAAAAGAATGCAGCAATAGAGAATAACATGATATGTATGTTATCAAAAAGTGGAAGCTTGCTGTAAGGTATGGATGAGCTATATTTTCATGAAGCAACAAAACAATAGATGGGGTGATCTCCCACTGTTTACTGTAAGTATGAAGATTAATGCATAAACTTTCTTGGCAGCATCTCTGCATATGCATTGAAAAGATAGAAGTAGCATCTAACAATCAAATGGAACTAAATAATAATGACAATATAGTAGTATTGTTAGCTAATAAATCAGCATTGTATGTCCACTGCATTTTTTACATGAATCAAAAAGCTGCCAGTGTTGCAGTATTGAATTAAAAACAAAAAAAAAAGGGTCAGTGCGATCTAACTTCTAAAAAATCTTCTCCGATTCACCCAAAGCTTCTAAATTCTACATATCCTAGAGCGAACATTTTGGATAAGGTTTTCATTATGGACTCTGGATTATTGGTGGTTTCAAAATAATATGAGTGATCGATGTTTATTTTCTAGAATCGCACTATTTAACCAAATGCCCATACAACAATAATAGATGGTTTACGGTATTTGAAGGATGAGTACATACCTCTTCTCCAAAAGACCATGGTTCGTGGTCGATGGTCCCAGACTCAGAATGCCCATGACAAAAGGGAAACAAAGCACCTACTGCCATCCATCGGCCGAAAAGTTTTGGAGTTGCATTTCCACCAAACCCACCAATATCCGGTCCTGACAATGGCTGACCACTGAGCCCGTCCCAAAAACAAAATCTTGAGCACAAGTAGAGGTAGCACACCTCAAAATTCAAACTACTAGAAAACACTCCTGATTGACAGGAAATTTCTACTTCAAAAACTAAGTAGGAGAACAGAATTGTTTACTTGGTGGAGCCATATAACAGAGATGAGAAGGACACCTCTTTGGTAGCATATTATAACATTTCTAGCTCCATGACAGAATCAAATGATGTATTCAAGTTTTTTAATTTGTATATATACTAAAGTCCTCTTTAAGGCAATATGTATGTTGTGTGTGTAATTACTTAAGTTAGCTAGCAAGACTACTAACTACATTGTTTTTGACATCCTGTAAGCATTTGCACATCATTAATATAATAATGAAGGATAAGAAAACAAACAGAAAAGAAGAGAACCTAATATAAAAGTTCAATAAACAGCAAGAATCAACCCACGATATGGACAAAAGCAAATATTCAATGTCAATCATGTCATCTCCATGAACCTAGCACATGGTAGATCATAGCTTGTCCCGAGCCAGAGACAAAAGGGAGTAAGCTACAGTGTATTAACTAGCCTTCTTGCATAACATGTATGGAATGTTTTGCAGAGGGAGAAACAGAACATACAACTAATCGAAATCATTGAGTGCGCTACAAGAAATGCAACCATCAAACATTATGATGGTGACAAAAATGAAATGCACACCGCAAGCAGTGTTTATAATGGGAAGGCAAGGAGTATGTGATTGCTTACCATGCAACATCCACTAGAATCCATGACATCTGATGCACACTGCAATACCCATACAACCAAAGATTTTTTATTATCATTCATGAAATTTGACAAGTTCAAACCTAATCCTGAAAGGTGCACTTACTATTTCTCTTCCTCAACATAAAATTTGAACTTAGGCAGATGACAGCATGGCATGGATCCTCATACAAGGACTGGCAGTCTAAAACATGGGTTTATGATCAGATTGCATTCGAAGTTAAACAGTAAAAGCAGTTTTCATTATGCACCATGATGTAAGCACAACATATATAAAGAAGAAGAGAACGCAAATAGATCTTGTACATGATATTCAAACAATAAAAGAACTTCACATAGCAGTATGTAATTCTCTCAAATACTATTAACCTTTGGAATAAGATGGCCAATTGGCAGAAATGTATTATTAGTTTCATACTTCTATTTACAATATCCTAAACAAATGGATGGATGTCTCTAACCCAACTACTTTAACCACCTCCAGTGACTGAAAATAGTCCTGAGTGACTTCTAATCCTCTATTAGTCACTGAAGCTATTCAATTCTATCACAAGTATACTACCATATATTAGTATAAATAGTAGCTTTTGGTGCAGCATGTATCCTTCAAAAATCAGTAAAAGCATCAACTTACCAATTGAAGCACCATAGGTATACTCATATGTAGGTGCTCCCAGTTTGATAGGTTATCTCCAGTCCAGGTTGCAGCATAACGTTGACTTCCTATGAACCAAGCTCTGGTGAGAACAAATGGTCGATTAGTCCCACTAGCCATTTTCATTCCCTCATAAGTTGATCTTGCCATCAGCATGCCATAAACCTGTACGGAGATGAAAATTAGAACTTGATACTCCAACTATAACTATAGCAAGAATTTAATAGCTCATAAACCCAAGTTTTTTTACTTTAAATCAAGAAAACAAATTGATTTATGTTACCATAACCAATAAAGGCAGAAAAAATTATTAGCCTGAGAATTACATTGTGATAATGAGTGTGATTTTGGCAACCACCAAGTTCAGTATCTCCTCTGTGAATGTTGCTCTCTGGCATTGTTTTTGTTACCGACTACAAATCAATAATGTTAGTTTCAATCACCAATAAAAGAAAGTGCAAAATATAAAGTTAGCTTTTCTAAGATTTACCTTGAAAACAGCAGGCTCATTCATATCATTCCATATTCCATCGACTCCATTAGACATGAAGTTCCTCACTAGATTAGCCCACCAGAAACGTGCTTTTTCTTGTGTGAAATCAGGAAAAGCACAGGGGCCGGGCCACACTTCCCCTTGAACATGGCATAGAAAAGGGATAATGAACATCAAATCTCAAATTTATATCAAAACTCAATGAAAACCTTACCAACAAAAGGCTTCCCGTCCGCTTTTAGTATCCAGACATCACTTTGAGAACCACTATCATAGACAAAGTAACCCTTTTCATGTTTAATCCCAGGATCAAGCATCCAGATTGCTTTGAAACCAATGGCATGAAGGTCGTTTACCATGGATTTTGGATCAGGGAAGTGTTCCTGCAATGATTACAAATATTACAATCTGTGCATTTGGGAAATTACCCCAAATCTACAGAAAAAATGAGAAAGTTAATCGTGTACTACGTATAAACATATCTAAGCATCATAAATAAGAGCTATATGTGAACAGATATGTGCATATGGAAAGTCATATGAGACCTTTTATTCCTTTCGCACTTTTTGCAGGCAATGTAATAGATCCTCAAGTTCTTTATGCACAGGTAATGCAAATACAGACATAAACTGCCTCAAATTAGAAGAATAAATGACGGGTAAACAAATCCTAGAATCAATGAACATTAATGTGGTGTAAAAGCAGACCTGAAAATTTGTGAACATACATTAGCAAGCTTGGAGTTACAAAGATCTGGTGATATTTTTAGTGCCTTTTAAGTTTCACCTGCTCCTGAAGCAAGAGAAATCAGCTAACCGACCAAAAGGAATTATGATATGGCCACTTGATAGTCCTCTCCAGATTTTTCTTTTCCTTTTTTTACAAAAAAATTATGTGATTACTTGACACAGCAAATGCATATTAAAAAGCCACTCCCAAATAGTCAGAACAAGCTTTGATGGGTATGCTTACGATTTTTAATCAAATATTTGATAAAAATGTATTTTTCGCAAAAGATTGTTAAGTTAGAAAAAGAAAAGAAATAAAGAAACAAAGAAAGGAAAAAACTGAAGATATTGATAAATCTCAATAGAAGGTTGTAACGATTACTAAACTTCCCATGGAGCCACATGCAAAGTTTGACACCTGTTATGTATATCATCATGCATCAGTGATCAATTATGCAGCTATCATTACTAATCAGAAGAAGATGGACAAAGGCTGATTAGTATTTATTCCATGAGAACAATGTTGAAAACCTCAGTACAACTAGAAAAATATTCTACAGCATTCATTGAATGCATTTTAAAAAATGCTCCATTGCTCTCTATTTAGTCAATGAAATGCATGCTTGAGGTTTTATTTCTGCCTCATGCTAAAATTTTGGTCCACCAGGACAAGGAGATCATCTCTGCAAGGGATCAGTTTGATGGCTGCCTTGGTTAGAGAATGCAAGAAAACAGTTAGTACATGAAGTCTCAACATGAAATCCCCATTTTGCACAAGTGCAACCACAGTAAACCAAAAGACCTTCTCCCTTGCATACACACAAGAAACATGAAACACCAAAAATAGATCAAATACAGCATGATACATGATATCAGACTGCTTGAAATATCAATTATTGCAAGTGTTAATCTTCCATGAGGTTCAATATTGTCAAGATGTAATAAACAATTAAATGGAATGTTTCCGATACCCATACTGGAATCCAACTGGTACAACCCCTACCAAGTGTCAGTGCAGCACATCCCTTGGCACCAAACTCAGTTTGGGGGGCCCTACCAGGTACTGAGTTCCCTACTGGTACAGTATGATATGTAAGAATACTGGCCAGTACCATCTGATAACTAAAACCATCATTTGAAAACAAATAACTCCAACATTAGCATGCTATACATGTATCCACATGCACATAAACATGAAAAATCAATAGCAAGGATGTTTACAAAACATGTTTCTAAATAATGCATGAGATTATTTTTTGCATTTAGTTGTCTAGTTGTAATTAATCTGCATTTGCTAGCCGCTTGAACTATGATACAAGCAGCTTATTCTTTTCTTATCTGCCACATCATAAGCCTGATCTGAAAAAGATCAAAAAAATTAAGTCTCTAAACAAAACCTACTATGGTGACCATAGAGATACACAATAATGACTGATTATTACATCCAAGCTTAGTATGAAGGAACATACTTTGTCAAATGTAAAACATCGAAAGCCATCCATATAGTCAATGTCCATCCATATGACATCACAAGGTATGTGTTTCTCTCGAAATGTTCTGGCAACCTGTAACAGGATAAAGCCAACACATGAACATCAGAAGCAAAAGCCAGCACATATTTATCATAATAAACTTAATCTTATGGCAATTCCAGGGTCCAAGAGCTACTATATTTCATTCAGATAAACAAAGGAAACCCCCCCCCCCCCAACACAACCCCCCACAAAAAAAAAAAGAAGATTTAAAATGGAGACAAAAGAAGCAATGTGCAAGTTACATGATTAATATCAAAGTACCTTAAGAACTTTTGCAGCAGAGTCATAGCTCCAATGACATTGATGATATCCAAGTGACCATTTTGGAGGCATAAAAATGGTTCCTAAAATTTTAATGGAGAAGAATAGATATGGAAACCAAATTGTAATGGTAAAAGCAATATAGCTCACAAGAGAAATTTCAACCATCATGAGCAAATTACCAAGTTTTATATGATTTGACAAAGTTCGGTTTTTATAGTACCTGCTGCTTCAGATACTTACCAAGTTTTCTATGATTTGACAAAGTTCAGTTTTCATACTACCTGCTGCTTCAGATACTTACATATGTTATAGTTGAATGTCATAATGTAGAAACTACTGAAGGATGGTATGTACGATGCATGTACATCAAGCCACAGAAGCAAGGTGCTTCATGAACAGAGCACTAGGGAGTTCACATTATATAATAGAGCAGATAAGAATCGAGAGGACAATGCAAATGACATCATATAGGGAAAGAAGAAAAGATATAATTTTGCATAAAACTGCCAGTATAATTTAGGTACTTTCAGAAACAATTGATAAGAAAAATAGAATATTTTGTTGTTTGTTTTCCAAAGTCTCCCAATGTAAATATATTGGTGGTATGTATGTTCAGTAAATGCCATAAGAGAGAGGCCACAGCCAAATTCAACTTTTTACGTTAAGCTATTGTTCTTGCAGTGAACCAATGGACTGGTGTGGCATTCAATACAAAATCATGTAGTTTTCATTGAATCCAGATATTGGCCTCCCATTAACACGTCACTGAATTTAGTGACATGCTGCTAGATCCTTCCATTAATTATTATGATTATCTATTGTGGGCTAGGTATTGTTGTCAACATCCCCTCTACACAGTCGTTACCACATGACAGGAGATCATTAGTTCCAATTTTTAATTTCAAGTTGATCACCTGAAAAAGTTCAGTTAGGACACCCTGGTTTGTGTGAGGAACCTACTTGTGGTGTTAGATTTCTCATTGGACAATTAGACTAATAATATTGCACTGTTCTATTCACCAGTAAGTTCACTAATCAACTTTCTTAAGCCTTTAGCTCTATGACCTAGAAGTTATCAAAGATGCTATTTAAAGCACGTGGTGAAAAGCAATCAATCACTAATTTAATTCAACAAAGTAATCTTTATTTGGCCTTTAAAAAATATATATATACATGAACAATAAGCACGAAAAACATCCTGCTGGATTCGAATTTTCCTGTCATAAAAAAGTTAATTAGATATGTAGTAATCTAAGTACACGACGCATGCAAATAGAGACAGCACATAAATTCAAATCTATGAAATAAATTAAAGTGTTTTAAATGATATCTAGAAAAGTGGGCAATGGTTTTAAGAAAATAACCGATTGCATGAGACAGCGACATCAGGACATCAGTAGGTCTCTCAAATGGGCCAAATGTGATTACAGGGTAAACACCCATTGCACAAACTTTATCGTGGAATCTTCCCGTAAGTCAACCTGTCAAAAAAAAAATTGATCACTAGACTAATAGAATTCGGCACCACTTTGGAGGTGAAACCAAATCATGAATGAGTCCGGTAGATCCATCTACAGAAGGAAGGAATCTTGCCCAACCTCACAACGCCAAGTTGTGTCAGCAAGAACACCCAATGCCTTTCCATCTGGTAGAAGAGCTAGAACCCAAGGATGTGACTGATACATGGACGTGGTTCCTAGACCAAAATCCCATGCAATCGTGTTCCATGTAAAAATCTGAAATGACCATAGGGGTTAAGTACTTGGATAATGTAGATAACATAGGTAACTGGATAGACAGCATACCCGCTTGCCTGTCCGCTCAAGCTGCCCGCTTGCTTCTCCGGTTCCATACAAGGATGATCCAGAAGGCAGCTGTGCAAGAAAGGTGCATATTATATAATAACATCATAAAAAAAAACATTAATATCACAAAATTTAACATAAATATATAATCTCTAAAGATATAACTAAAATAGTTCAGTTTCACATCCGTGATCTAAGAAAATTATTATTAATTTCAAACAAAAGTTATGGCAGAGATATATTCTACTTTCTATGCATTAGCAGAATGACCAACGCATAATTTCAGCCAGAAAGGAAAAAACAATAGATGTGGATATATGCATATTCACCTCTCTCCTTCATTTTAAAGAAGTTTGATTTCAAATTATTATAAAGCATCTAGACCCTTCCTCCATATCTTAATAATAGTATGGATGCTCCAATTTTCGTTTTTTTCTTTTTAAGTGTTAGTGCTTTGGGACACTTGGACACTGCAAGATGGATCATGCCACCGCTAGACACTCCACTCTGAAGTATCTCGTTGACAATGAAAAAAGTGCTGAAAGTTGGCACTTTTTTGGAGAGCCATGGACGAGACTCCTAGTTTCAAGTGCTAGCCACTTTAAGCAAAGTGCCATTATGTTTTTGATATAAAGTTATTACCATTTTATGGACACTCTAAGTAAAGTGTCATTATTATTTTACAATAAAGTCACCATTGTTAACCATCGATCTAAGTATTTAACACATCGTAAGTAATCTTAAATCAGGCTAAGCATCAAAACAATGACATATGCATAAATATATGGATGTCAAGTTACTTATACATAGATATACGTATGCCATGTCCCGGTGTCTCTAATTTTTTTGAGGATAAATGTCACGTGCCTATGTCTAGAATTTTGGAGGCTGCCGTGTCGGATGGCCAGATGTGCCAAATGTATAGGCAATACTGAACCGTAAGTTTAGCTTCAACATATGAACCATGATCAATCAACTGAGTTCAACATTATCAATCAACATATGAACCATGATCATCCACTGAGTTTAACATTATCGATCAATTTAACTACAGCAATTTGTCCAGAAAACTACGCATCATTATAATCTTATCAGGAAACTGCACATCATTATAGTATCATCATACATATAAGTTCAAATGAGTGGTATATTCCTTCCAGATAAGAATGTCTCGCATTAAAAACACTAAACTCTACATAATTTCAGCTACAGAAATCAAAATCACTGAAAGCAAAGACAGCAAACCTGAATCTTGACCGTCTGTTGTCCATAAATACGTTGAAACATAGGGATATACTCCGGCACCTTATGAACCATGATCGGCGTCTCCCTTGCCTTAGGATCAACAAAAGAAATGCTTGGAAAGGCCGCATCTCTGTCATTCCCCGAGCAATCGAACCGGAAAACCCCCTCTTCAAGGATGGGCTCAAAGACCATCCGCCCGGAGGTGGCATCCGCGATGGCCCTCCCTCCGTCCATCCCAAAACCCACTTCTCCACCTCCTGCACGCCAAAAACTGCTGGAATCAAGAACTCGCTCTCCTCTAAAATTCTCTGTAATTGATGCTTCCCGAGATTTAAAGGAAGTAGATGGCGAGGAGCACTTCTTGGATGGAGGGAGGATTGGATTCTGAAAGGTGGTGGAACATTTAATTCCATCAACACTGCTCTTTCTTCCGCTGGCAAGAATAATAATAATACGTACGTGCGCGTGCGCACGAGCGGCGGAAGCTCGCAATGACATACATTACAAATATGAATACAATCGAAAAAATTAAAAATATATATATTTCAAAATATCTGAGACATTCAATCCCTTCAATATGCTCCGCAATCGACCTGTTGACCTCGATTTTTTTGGTCTTGCGCAGCCGAGCGACTCCATTAATCTAGATATTAGCTTTTTTTTTTTTTTTTTTTTGAAAGAACGGCAATCATGAGACTGCACGTCGACCACACCTTTTGCGAGGCGCACGCGTGGAGATCGTCTGTGATTGGTCCGTCAATTAATAATATCATTATTCATCAAAATAAAAAAATATTTATCAAAAATTGGTAAAAAAAAATTTTTTTTTGGAACAATGACAAAAAGTAAACAATGCGATTACTTGTTCATCAAAAGTGGGCCGACGCTGATTCTATTATTTCCCAATCAACAAACATTTAATTGGTTATGTTATTTTTAAATGTTGTATGACACCAAAGGATGTTACGTGCATATGATTTATTGCTTTGGAA
Source organism: Elaeis guineensis (assembly GCF_000442705.2). Classification (NCBI taxonomy): domain Eukaryota; kingdom Viridiplantae; phylum Streptophyta; class Magnoliopsida; order Arecales; family Arecaceae; genus Elaeis; species Elaeis guineensis. The sequence continues at coordinate 9,527,782 of NC_025996.2, read as the reverse complement.
ACAGCAGAACAAGCTGAAGCAATATCACCATCTTGTCCATGCCTCTTGGGGGTTTGCTACAATATTGGGAGCCAAGGAAGTCGGTCCTTGTTATGTAAATTCATACACGCAGTAGAAAGAAGTCACTGTGATACTTTGAGTCAACGTAAAATATAGAATAATTTATGGAGTAGAGACACTTCTCTAATGGAGATTCTACCTCCTTGTTCTTTTTTGTTCACATGGATCATTGGCGGAGTGAAACTTTAATAAAAACCTCCTCATGGGCCACCCACTGACTAAAGTGCGCACGTTGCAAAGAAGGCCTTTTTTTTAAGCCGTGGCTTGTCAAATCTCATGGGATTCTTCATGCCTGTACGGCTCTCACGTTCACATTTTACCGGTCACGAGCCCCCAATGTTATTGGTTAAACAATAAAGCACTCACTTTTGTTCCCAGAAGTGTAGTAACAAAGGGGAAGAAAAAGGAGAAAGACGTCTCCAGCACTTCCATTTTATACGTAGCATCAAGTTCCTAAATCTAGAATCCTGTTCAATATTTGGGAATGATATTAAAAATCATTATAGATGGCTGCTATAAATTTATAAAAAATATAAAAATATTATTACTATCTATTTATGTGTGCATACAATAAGAATCGTTGAAAACAACATAATCTATGACATACGGCTTTACTATTCATGCACTAGTATAGATTTCCATCACATAATAATTTATGCATCCAAACACATAAAAAATTAAATTTTTTAATCAGATATAGGCTCAATTATCAAGATATAATTTTCATATATAAAATCTAAAAAAATAATAAGAAATAGTAGGGCAGATAACAAATGTCAAATAATTAGGTTCCAATCCGATGCCTTCTTTACAATAAGGAATTTTGTGATTGGGGCAATCCATTAATGGCTCATCAGGAGAGGAGGCAAAGAAAATTTGGGCAGACTTATGATGCTTGGGAGAGGAGGAGAAGAAGCTAGCAAAAGAGGAGAAGGGGGGAGGAGGAGCATGCTAAGGGAGAGCTTGGGGCGGATGACACTCAGGAGAGGAAAAGGAGGAGAATGAGTATGCTGTCATGAAACTCAAGGAGGATGAGGAGGAGCAAAACCCAACCGAATGATGAGTGGATGCTTGGGAGAGGAGGTGGCCGAATGAGGAGCAGTTGGATTGGAGATAATTATGGCTTTGATAGTGAAATTGTGGATAGCCGATGAAGAAAATGAGGATCTTGACGATATGATCTCGAATGATGCTTATGAGCGTCATTTTATCTGATCATACGAATGATGCAACTTAATGTCATCTAATTGGTAAACTTATCAATCATCGTCTATAGTGCATCGAAACATCCAACTTTATCTTGTCGATGCTTATATTTATTGCTAACTTTTAACATTTTTAAAATTCGGCAGTTAGTTTTGCTGCAGTGGTATAGCCGCTTATGCTTTCTCCTAGCATTGGCAAATGGGTTGGGGAAAATATTTTTCCTGTAGTATATGTTGGGTCAAGATTTGGTAGCTGTGAGCTGATTGCAACCTAGAATCTTTTGCGTTCTCAAAACCTTGGCCCAGGCCATGTTAGGTGCGACACAATAGGCAGTGAGCTCAATTAAACTATAAAGCCTGTTTTGTTGCAGTGAATGAACCTATAGAACCTGTTTGTTCTTGTGTAACTATAATTTACTGCTACAGTAAGGTCAGTTGCCTTCCAGAAGTACCTTGTCTGGATATTCTATAGACGGAAATGGACATCTTCTTTGTCTTGATTTAAGAATAATTTATTTAATTTTTTTCTTTTATTTTTCTTTCTTTTCCTTTTTTTTTTTTTTTTTTTCTTCCCTTTTTGTATGGATGGAGAAGCGGACGCTTTATCGTAAGGGACAAATAAAAGCCATGGTGTCATGCCCCCGATCCGAGATTGTGAATCGAAGGTCATGGCAACCGCCGCATACTCATAGAAAACTCTTCTCATAAGCATGCAAGGCATCTTATCATGTTATCTTAAAACAACAGCGGAATAATTAGTCAATAATTCAAATCCAAAACATAACGATCTAAATTTCTTCTTTAATATCTCAATAAATTCAACAACGATTCATAGGCTTTACATCAAATTCAATAAGCCTTTCAACCTAAAATAAAAGTATGAAGATTCTGCTTCTGATCACTCTTCCATTCATATCTTGTATCATCTTAATTCCTCAACATCTGTAAAAATAGTAAAATAGGAGGTAATGAGCTAGACAGCCCAGTAAGCAATGATCACTTTTCAACAGATTTTATCAGGCATTGAAGTAAATAATCATTTATAAAAAATAAGCATATATAGTTCATCAATTCGAAATCAATCTCAATTATGCAACATAATTCATGCCAAATTCATTTCTTTTTCGAAAATTCAAGTTTCTTTCCAGATTTCAATTTCTTTTGTTCTTAAATTCTTTTCGTCAACCATGAGCTATGACCACATTTTTCCTGTGACAGGGTCATAACACCGCGTATCTTCTTGCGGTGAGCTGCGAATCATCTGGCAGCAAAGTCCTTCGGAATCGCTGATCTCTCTGGCGGTTTGTCGCTGGTCTCTCTGACGACGTAAACCCTCAGGACAAATCAATTGCCAACATATATGTCCCCATTGGCCGGGTCCTTTAAATAGTCAGGTTGTCAATTCATAATATTTCTTATATCATAATTCTTCATAAATCATATTTCATATTTTAATTTCGATAATAAAACATATAATCATGTAGTATCGAAATCAATCAATATAATACATCATGGAATCAATATGTTCAATCATGCTTCATCATAACATTTCAAATAAGAAATTTTCATAACAAAATATCATTCATCCAATTCATGCATCATTTCACAAATCATGTCAGAAAAAAATATTATAATTTATTGATAAATCTAGAAAAAATGAAACATTACTTACCTCGAATGCATTCCAATAAAACCACATAATTCTATAAATTTTCTTTCAAAAATTCTGTTCGTAGATCATATCACGATATCCCATGATCAAACATCCACAATCTTATACAGAATCAATTTTAATAATTAGAAAGAATACGAATACCATATTTCAACGGTTTAGATTGGGTCCGATCATCTAATTTCATCTAATCAAAAATCTAATTAGGACCTAAATGATCCAAAGTTTGACTATCAGATCAAATTGGATTCGAAGTGATAGGACCGAGGTTTCTTCATCGATTTCATAAAATCAAGTAGAGAGAGAAAATCAGAGAAGAGAGAATTCATGAGGTACAATTCGAATTGATCAAGTGACATAATCCAACATTATGATTGATCCAATATCTCGAGTGGTAAAATCAACATGATCAAATCATGATTAAATTGGGATCATGGATAATTAAATTGATAAATATCAGATCTGATCAAGGTAAGTACCAGTACACTGTCCGACAACCATAAATCAGGGTTCTTTATTAGAATCAGATCAGAATTATTAAAAAAAAAATTTTCATTCACTAACCTTTTTAGAGAGAGAATCAATCAAGAGAGAATATTTTAGAGAGAGAAAATTCTAGAGAGAGAAAACTCATCTTGAATTCTTCAGACAATATGATTCAATAAATTCTGATCGATCAGATCAAATCATGCTGAAATTATCATGTGAATAATTCAATAAAATCATGAGAAATAAAATCTTAAAAATACCTAATCTGATCAAAGTGGATGTTGGTGTACCGTCCGATGATCACAGATCAAAAATCCATCACTAGGATCATTTAAATTCATCATCATTCTTCTCAAAATTCTAAAAAATCTTAAGAGAGAGAAAATAGAGAGAGAAAGTTCAATTTTAGAGAGAGAAAATACTAGTTCAGGTTGAAGAAAGAGAGGAAAGAGAGAGAAACTCTCTTTCTTATTTTTTATTATTTATATCATTATTTATTAATTTTTTTATTTTATTTTTCTTTCTTCTTTTCTTTCTTTTTTTTCTTTTTTCTTTTCTTTTTCTTTTCTTTCTTTTCTTTTTCTTTTCTTTTCCTTCTTCTTCTTTTCTTTTTCTTTTTCTTTTCCTTCCTTCTTCCCATAGGTTCCTTTGGGCCGAAACAGGGGATCTCACAATCCCCTGTTGGCTGGCCGACCGGCGGTGCAACCGGCATGGGGCAGCCGTCGGCAGGAGGGGGCGACCCAACGACAAGAGGAGGGCCAAACCGATGGTCGGCGGTGACCACCGGCGTCGGAAATCAAAGAAAAATGACAAAAATAAAGGTTTCTTCTGCAACAAAATCCGACGACTCCGGTCACCGACGAGCGTGCATACAGGCATGGGAAGGAAAGAAAAGAAAAGAGAAAGGAGAGGAAAGCTTACCTCGGCCTCCGATGATCCCGCCAACGAAAAATCGCGGTGAGCACGATCAAGGGCCGCGGCTTCAATCGAAGGAATTAGGGAGGAGAAGAGGGAAAAAAGATCGGTGGGGGAGTTTCTTAGGAAGGGGGAGGTCTCTTTATAGAGAGCCCTAGGACTCCTGATCGTCCTAGGACTCCTGATCATGGTGATTTAATCGGAGAAGAAGACTCCCGATAGGAGTCTTCTTCCCGATTCCCCTGTTCTTTTTTTTTTGTTTTTTTTTTGTTTGGGCTTTGGATTCATTACTCAGGTCGGGTCTCACATTCTTCCCCTCTAAAAAAAATTTCATCTTCGAAATTTTTCTTGCTTGAGTCTTCATAGTTTCTTACTTGAATCTCATCCACAAATATTTCAATATTCTAATTCTTGATATGAATTCATTCTTAAATTATTTCATAAGAAAAAAATCGGTACATCAAATATCAATCTGAAATGGAACCATTCATTTTCTTATTTATCAAGATCAACATCTCAAAGATTTTCAATATTTCAAGATTTCAAAATTATGATCTCATTTCTTATAAAAATCATGTTCAATATCTCACGACTCAAATTAAAATTAAATCCATCTCTTGTAGGTAGAAGAAAATCAATGTTTCTATTCTTGCATAAGAACTTCATTCATCATCATCATTTTTTTTTTAAAATATTATCCACTCTTAATTTCAACCCATCATAAGATAGGAAAAACATACTTATGTGAATCATATGATGACATCTCAATCAATCAAAATTCAAAAATATTTTCTCTTATTCATACTTTCAAAAGTTGAAGATTTATTATTTCAATCTCATTCTCGAACTTTTGATATTTTAATTCTCGATACAACTTCATCATTAAGTCATTTCATAAAGATCAATATCACCATTGTTGATTGAATCAATATTACTATTTCTAGTCATCGAAATTTTCTTACTCAAACCCTCAAACTCTTAAATATTCTAATTATTGAAGCAAATTTTATCATTAAGTCATTCCATAATAAAAATCAATAACTCAAAAATTGATCTAAATCAAAACTATATTTTTCTTATAATCAAAATCAATGTCTCTATTCTAAGTAAGTATATCAATTTTCTTTATCTAAACATTAACAACTCTTAATTAATCGATTCATTATCAAATTAAATTATAAATAACTCCAATTCATCTTTTGTAGAATAATCATCGATATCAATAGATAACCTCAATTTTTTTTTCATTCAATCAGAGAAATAATAATGATCAAAAAAGTTTTAACTTCAAATTTTATTATACCCTGAAGATAAATATTTGAGTATAATAATCTAAGATCAAAATCATTATTCGATAAACAATCTCAAATTCTTCCTAATAAATCGAGAATTATAAAATTTAATTCTAGGATAGAGAAAATTTATCTCTAAATATTCTAAATCTAAAATCAAAAATCAAGGGTCTACTCATCCTAGAATTAGGATGCTAAATAATTTTTTTTTGGCATAGTAGACGGAAGTGCTACTTTTGAAAATCACATTAGGGATATCCAAAAATTATTCTTTCCAATATCAATGAATTTATTGTATCAAATAATATCATCTATCATAATTCTTTAACTCAAAGAGTCAACATTCCTGACTTACTCAAAGTAATCCAGATTACCATGCTTCCACTGTGCACTCTGATCTAACAATCAAAATTTCTTAGGTTCACCAAAAAAAAAATTTTGATCAAATTATTTCTTTATCTTATCAATAGAAAAGATCTAAAATTTTAAATTTCAATTGAAGTCAAAGATTAACTTTCGATTCTCATTCATACTTTTACTGGTGTACAATAATCTTGATTAACCTTTAAGTCCAATATCATATTTAAACCATCATATAGATTTACTATAATCAATATGAATCAAATCTTAATTCTCATATCAATTCAATTTGATAATTTTCAAACCAAAAATCCTTATAAGTCAAATCAATGAAGAAAAAAATCCTTCGATACTCCACCAAATTTGGACATAATCAGAATATAAAAAAATTTCAAATCATTATTTTTTTTTCTAAAATTTCTATCATCAGGATCTTCAATATCTATCAAATATCCTTTTATAATATTCATACAAGCTTCAAAAAATCAAATCTCTATTTAATAGTAGATTCAATTAGGGACCTCGTTAACAAAAGCAAAGGAACTCCATATCAATTTTTAAATCCAAAATTTCTAAATTATAAATTCACATGGATCCCTTAATCTGAAATAAATATAAATCAGATCTTTTATCTTAATCTGAAGATATCAATTTTTTATTAACAACCTCAACAATAATATCAGAAAATCTCTTGATCAATTTAGATACGAAATTTTTAAATTAAAATTTCATACACATCATGTATCCAAGAGACATAATAAGATCTATTATCTAGATCTAAGGATGATGATTAAAAATTCTAGTATGATGAATATTCTACAACCTCATAATCGATTTCATCAATAAGAAATAGGTTTCTTTATAATATCTTCAAATATGCATTCATCCTAATATATCACTTTATATATGATCCACATACCAAGTTTAATTTCGATAAATATTCTAATCAAACATCATAAAAGATTTTTCTTAGTCCATCCTGAAATAATATTTTATCATCAAATCTTTATCTTGCCAATAATAGTCAACTTCTCAACTAGAAGTAATATCATAGTATTATTCTCACATCGAATTTGAACTTACGATTCACTTGAATAACCAATGATCAAATTAATAATCATAATGCATAATAAAATTTTATATCAATCCTTTTGTGATTACTTTCGATCAAGATCTAACTAATCATATCATGATCTATAGATTATCTCTCATATTTCAAATTCTATATGTCATAATCTCTTGTGATCCTTTCATACATAATCTCAATATTTAACCAAAAGTTCATAAAGATTTCTCTCACTACAATCATCAAAGATCTACACCATAATGTCCTTAGTGTCTATCCACTTACACATATTCTATATCTGATTCTATGTTTCATAATTTATCCACTTATGCTCTGATACCATATTAATTGTCACGCCTCCGACCCGAGATTGTGAATCGAGGATCATGACAACCGCCGCATACTCATAGAAAACTCTTCCCATAAGTATGCAAGACATCTTATCATGTTATCTTAAAACAACAGCGAAATAATTAGTCAATCATTTAAATTCAAAATATAACGACCTAAATTTCTTCTTTAATATCTCAATAAATTCAACAACGATTCATAAGCTTTACATCAAATTCAATAAGCCTTTCAACTTAAAATAAAAGTATGAAGATTCTGCTTCTGATCACTCTTCCATTCATATCTTGTATCATCTTAATTCCTCAACATCTGTAAAAACAGTAAAATAGAAGGTAATGAGTTAGACAGCCCAGTAAGCAATGATCACTTTTCAACAGATTTCATCAGGCATTTAAGTAAATAATTATTTATAGAAAATAAGCATATATAGTTCATCAATTCGAAATCAATCTCAATTATGCAATATAATTCATGCCAAATTCATTTCTTTTTCAAAAATTTAAGTTTCTTTCCAGATTTCAATTTCTTTCGTTCTTAAATTTTTTTCGTCAACCATGAACTATGACCATATTTTTTTCTGTGACAGGGTCATAACACCATCTATCTTCTTGCGGTGAGCTGCGAATCATCTGGCAGTAAAGTCCTTTGGAACCGCTGGTCTCTCTGACGGTTTGTCGCTGATCTCTCTGGCGATGTAAACCCTCAGGATAAATCAATTGCCAACGTATATGCCCCCATTGGCATGGTCCTTTACATAGTCAGGTTGTCAATTCATAATGTTTCTTATATCATAATTTTTCATAAATCATATTTCATATTCTAATTTCGATAATAAAATATATAATCATGTAGTATCGAAATCAATCAATATAATACATCATGGAATCAATATGTTCAATCATGCTTCATTATAACATTTCAAATAAGATATTTTCATAACAAAATACCATTCATCCAATTCATACATCATTTCACAAATCATATCAAAAAAATATATTATAATTTATCGATAAATCTAGAAAAAGTGAAACATTACTTACCTCGAACGCATTCCAATAAATCTACATAATTCTATAAATTTTCTTTCAAAAATTCTGTTCGTAGATCATAACGCGATATCCCATGATCAAACATCTACAATCCTATACAGAATCAATTTTAATAATTAGAAAGAATACGAATACCATATTTCAACGGTTTAGATTGGGTCCGATCATCTAATTTCATCTAATCAAAAATCTAATTAGGACCTAAACGATCCAAAGTTTGACTATCAGATCAAATCGGATTCGAAGTGATAGGACCGAGATTTCTTCATCGATTTCATAAAATCAAGTAGAGAGAGAAAATCAAAGGAGAGAGAATTCATGAGATACAATTCGAATTGATCAGGTGACATAATCCTACATTATGATTGATCCAATATCTCGAGTGGTGAATCAACATGATCAAATCATGATTAAATTGGGATCATGGATAATTAAATTGATAAATATCGGATCTGATCAAGGTAAGTACCAGTATACTGCCCGACAACCATGAATCAGAGTTCTTTATTAGAATCAGATCAGAATTATTAAAAAAAAAATTTCATTCACTAACCTTTTTAGAGAGAGAATCAATCAAGAGAGAGAATATTTTAGAGAGAGAAAATTCTAGAGAGAAAAAATTTTAGAGAGAGAAAATTCATCTTGAATTCTTCAGACAATATGATTCAACAAATTCTGATCGATCAGATCAAATTATGCTGAAATTATCATGTGGACAATTCAATAAAATCATGAGAAATAAAATCTTAAAAATATCTAATCTGATCAAAGTGGATGTCGGTGCACCGTCCGGTGATCACAGATCAAAAATCCATCACTAGAATCATTTAAATTCATCATCATTCTTCTCAAAATTTTAAAAAATCTTAAGAGAGAGAAATAACTTAGAAAGAGAAAGTAGAGAGAGAAAGTCCAATTCTAGAAATAGAAAATACTAGTTCAGGTTGAAGAAAGAGAGAGAAGAGAGAGAAACTCTCTTTCTCATATTTTATTATTTATATCATTATTTATTAATTTATTTATTTTATTTTTCTTTCTTCTTTTTTTTTCTTTTCTTTTTTTTTTCTTTTTCTTTTCTTTTCCTTCTTCTTCTTTTCTTTTTTTTTTTTCTTTTCCTTCTTTCTTCCCGTGGGTTCCTTTGGGCCGAAACAGGGGATCTCACAATCTCCTGTTGGCTGGCCGACCGACGGTGCAACCAGTGTGGGATGGCCGTCATAGGAGGGGGGCGATCCAACGACAAGAGAAGGGCCAAACCGATGGTCGACGGTGACCACCGACGTCGGAAATCAAAAAAAAAAAGCAAAAATAAAGGTTTCTTCCGCAACAAAATTCGACGACTCCGATCGCCGGCGAGCGTACACATAAGCATGGGAAGGAAAGGGGAGAAGAGAGGAAGGGGAGGAAAGCTTACCTCGGCCTCCGGTGATCCCGCCGATGAGAAATTACGGTGAGCACGATCAAGGGCCGCGGCTTCAATCGGAGGAATTAGGGAGGAGAAGAGGGGAAAAAGACCGGTAGAGTGGTCTCTTAGGAAGGGGGAGGTCTCTTTGTAGAGAGTCCTAGGACTCCTGATCGTCCTAGGACTCCTGATCATGGTGGTTTAATCGGAGAAGAAGACTCCCGTTAGGAGTTTTCTTTCCGATTCTCCTGTTTTTTGTTTTTTTTTTTTTTTTTTTTTTTTTTTTTTTTTTTTTGGACTTCGGATTCATTACTCAGGCCGGGCCTCACACATGGCCTCTATGATGTCATTGGACCCCGATTACTTTCTGGAAGCCATTCCCTTTCGTGGGTCGCATGAACCTTAGCTTGGGTTCTATAGAGAGGAATAGATTAGAAGAAGGGAAACGCAGGGAAAAATAAAACCTCGTTAAACTCACCTGGTGGTGAAAGAATCAAACTCAATTATTTGTCAAGATTGAAAATTTTTTTAAGATAAATTACAAAGACATGCTTCAATTTTTCATGATTTACATTTACATTCTAAAAAAAAAAAAAAAATTTTCAATTAGAACTCAAAAGTTAAATTTTAATTGCAATATGGTCTAGCTGTCTACCATAGATTTGACAATATGAATGATGATTATCAAATTATTAATTTATCTTCATTCAAAATCTAATTTAGGAAAAAATTGTCTGGAAATTACAGACACATCCTTCAACTTTTCGCGATTTGAATTTATACCTTAAAATCTTCAAAAAGTTATATTGGGCCCCTCTTTTGTTTGCCACATTTGCAACTACACCCTTCATGTTAACCGTCTCATCTTACTCTCTAGCACATCATTTCAATGCCAACAAATCTCCTATGATTTGGAAGTAACTGTCTCATCTCACTCTCTAGCACATCATTTCAATGCCAACAAATCTCCTATGATTTGGAAGTAACTGGACACCATGTCAAGCATTTTCTCCTCAATCTGATGGTCCATATCTCATTCTCCAAATTCTTATTTTTTTGCATCTACTTGAATGTCATCCCTGTATGACGCGGTAATTAATGGAGGATCATACTATTAAAAAATTAATATCCTCTTCTTATTTTGTATCATTATATTCAAAAGATTTGTGAGAAATTATTTTTAAAAATAAAAAGTTAAAAACTACATCTTCTTCGCACATTGAACACCATAGAATTGCCTTCTATATATGATTGGCTATGGTCCAAAATGTCTTTAACCGAGCCCTCAGCTTATAGGTACAAAAAATGGGAAGGTGCTGACGGGAATGTTGGTCGAAGAACTTTGGGTAGAGTTCATACTTGCTATCGACAATTTCTAAGTTTCACTCTTTCCTCCTCTTTTCTTCCTTTGCTCTCTTCTTTTCTATCTTAATCGGATTCAACTAAATTGAAAAACTCTTATTCAAAAAGAAAGAAACGGAAGATCGTCACATGATCACCTTTTGTTCCTATCAAAATATATCACTTCTTCTAATCTAGCTAACAAGAGTATTGCTGGTATTTTATATAATCTTACGTAACTATTATGTATTCACAAATCCTGATGGAAATAGACAACTGGGCTATATTGTGACCAAAATTTAGGTTTTGGGATCTAGTTGAAAAATTAGAATTTTTGAAGTATAAATATAAATAAAGAAAGCTGAAAGGAGATATTATTATAATTTATTTATTTTTCCTCTGGGTGAGCCCATTGAAGTTTAGAGATCATAAGAAATCCTAACTCTCATGAACTGATTGCAGCCTAGAATCTTCTGCATTCTCAAAACCCTAGTGCAGCCCATGTTAGGTGCAGCATAATAAGCAACAAGAAAATTCTTTCTGCATTGCGGGCGGTGTAGAAAATCCGACGTGGAGTGCACCGCTTTGTCCGATTGGTTTACGTAGCCATCGCTTTCAAATACGCATTTAATGCCAACAGTTCTGCTTTTTCGTTTGAAGATTTTGAATGATGAAAATGCTCTTGTTCTTTGAAAAAAATTATGACATCCTGCATTATATTATGACATCTTATGAAAAAAATTATGATATTCTGTGATATATTATGATTTTTTGTGCATAGAAAGTCATAATTTGGTCCTAAAACATCATAATATGAGAGAGGCATTTTTGTCCAACTACTTTCCAATACACATTTAATGCCTGCAGCTTTACTTTTTAAAAAAAAAATTGAATGATGAAAATGTCGTTACTCTTTGAAAAAAATTATGACATCCTGTGACATATTATGACATCTTGCATCATATTATAACATCTTATGAAAAAAATTATGACTTTCTGTATGCAGGATATCATAATATAGATATAAGTTATCATAATTTTTTTTTAAAAGTAGAGGTATTTTTGTCATTCAAAATTTCAAACAAAAAAATAAAGTTGTAGGCATTAAATAAACGTTGGAAGGCGGTGGCGATATGGACTAATCGGATAAGGTGGTGCGCTCCATATCGGATTTTGTACACCGCCCGCGGTGCACAATGAATTTCTAGCAGGCAACGGTCTCAATTAAACTGTAAAGCCTGTTTTGCGTTTTTTGATTGAAGTCGGTAGTTCCCCTGGATTTTTATTCAAAGGGAAACTGCATAAAACCTGTTTTGTTACAGTGAATGAACCTTTAGAGCCTGTTTGTTCTCATCTCATAATTATAAATTTGCCGCTGCACTAAGATATGCTTGCATTCTAGAAGCAGCACTCCTTGTGCGCATTTTGTGCAGACGGAAATGGGCATCTTCCATGTCTTGATTTAAGATAGTTTATTTATTTATTTGGTTTGTATGGAGAAGCGATCAAGATTGGCTTACAAGCCTGTGGCAACTTTCGATATTTTATTTTTATTTTTTCTTTCTGTGGGTGAGCCTGTTGAATTAAGTTAAGAGATCAGAAGAAACCTGTCATTGTTTTGCACCATTTCCCTCTCAAGAGGAGAAAAGGAGAGAACTTTAGACGAAGCATGGTTGTTCTGCCTCTATTCATGCTGCAGCTTCTATGGCAGGTACCACCTTCATCCTCCAATATGCCGGATCCCTCGGTGATGGAAGGAAACGCGCCCCAGTGCTACGACTGGACCCCTATCCAATACCCATTCGGCGTGGCAGGCAACGGCAGCGTCGGCCTTACTCCCCTCCCCGGTTTCGAGACCGAATGCGACGTCAGCCATGGAAGCCTGCCCATGCTGAAGGTCGGCAGTGACCGCTACCAGCTGCTGAACATATCGCTGGACCGGATCGTCGGCCAGGTACCCGGAAACTCCTCCTCCGGCGACGCCCTCGGGCCCTACCACGTCCCCGATCTGACGGGTACCCCCTGCACGTTCTCTGCCACCGGCTGCGACGCCATGGCCGTGATCCACGGGTCAGGCAGAAATTTATTGGACGGTCTCCCATCAAGGCTCTTTTTTCCCCATTCCACTCTTTCTGGCTTCCTACGAACTCAATTTGGGTATTGTTTAATCAAAAATACTACCAAACATGTTTCTTCCCTTTCTTCTTTCATCCTTTTTCAGATTGTCTCCGTCCATCTCCCATCGGCCGATCCCCTCGTCGCCTAGTCGCCGGGAACGAGCGCCTATAAAAGAAAGTCCGCACTGATCGGAGGTGGCTCCGGCGGAAACCCTCCGACGATCAAGTCAGAAAGGAGACTGGGTAACAGTGAAATGAAGACAGAGAGCTTAATTGAGAGAGAGAAAGAGAAGGAGCAAACCTGAAAGTTTTTTCCGGGCCCCCCTAGCACTGTTGCCTTCCCCGATATATATAGTGGAGCGTGGTATGGCGCTGTCATTAATGGCGCGGACAATTGAGGAATTGTCAATTCACTGTAGGATGTCAGAGTCACCGTAAAGATGTCAACTCGCCGTGGGGCCGTCAAATCACTACGGTTGACCAGACCATAGGCGGGATAATGCCGCTAGGCGGTAGCGCCGCATGCCATTGTCAGGACTGACAGTCTCTGGCGGTAATACGGTGTCTGGAGAAGCCGTCCGACCTTGGGTCGGTGGCTAGCCGAGGGGCACCGGATAGAGCTTTGGACTCTTCCTACGGTCAGTCGGACACGACGGGGGAGTCAGGCACGTCGCGGGAGTCGGACACGTCGCGGGAGTCGGGCACCGGACCCCGTGGCGCAGTCGATCGGTAGGGCAGAAAAGGTCTGCCCGACCGACATACCTTCGGTCGGTCGGTCGGTCGGTATACCCCAACAGTTGCCCCCCCCCACTCCTGAGCCTGACGTCGCATCAGCCCGCATCACCATGCAGGCGAAAGGAGTGGATTCCTTGCTGCATCCTGGACCGAGTTTGCCGATCTCACCGACAGAAAGTCCGATCGGGTCGACGTCAGATGTCCCGTTGTTCGATGATGGGACGTCAAACAATCTGGCGCCAGGCGATCGGGTGCCGGACGATTCGGTGTCAGGCGATCGGGTATCGGACGATTCGATGTCAGGCGATCGGGTGTCCGACGCCTTTTGGGGAATGCAAACCACCGCCCAGCACCGGTTCTGGGAGCGCGGGGCGCTGTCAGGCGTTCCATTGGGAACGCGAATCGGCGCGGGCGATTTAATTCTGAACCGCGGCCCTTTCGCCACGTGTCGGAGGTTGTTGGGCCGGCATCCCTCGCATTAAATGAAGGCGGTGCTGCCTTCCCAAGATGGGCGCGCCGAACCACCGGGCCGAAAAGGGGGGCCCGGATGCCGCCACGTGTCGCCCATCCGAGTGATCTCGGTCGGCGCGGCGTCATCTCGGCCATCGAACGGCCCTATATATATAGGGCCACTTGTGCTTGAAGCTCCACTCTTGACGATTTGCTGTGGAGACTCTGCCCAAGTGGTTCTTCCGTCGTCGCCGGCAGCTGCCTTCTCTTCTGCTCTCGCAAGGGTCCACCCGGGGTTCGTGCTTCTTTCTGTTTTGCCTTAGCTTTCCTTTAAACCTCCTTCCTTCCTTCTCCTTCTTCTTTGGTCTCGCCTTTCTCTTGGTTCTGGTGCTATGGCCGGAAACTCATCTCAGGGGGCTCGGTCGGGAAATCCGACCGATGACCCTCGGTCGACCCCGAAAGTTGAGATTTCCTCACTTTCGGGGCTGAACGTTGATCGGCTTCGGGATCAGTATCGTATCCCGGAGCAGTTCCAACTTTCCTCCCTAGAGGTCGGCGGTCGGGTTAACAACCCTCCGCCCGGCCAGGTGGCACTGTACGTCAAGGACCTCCGGGCTGGTCTTCGGCTTTCGATTCTGGAGTTCGTCCGGAATCTGCTGGACTATTACGGACTTTGTCCGACGCAACTGGCGCCGAACTCTGTCCGGCTAATAATCAGCTTCGCCTTGTTGTGTCAGCTTATGCCGACCAACCCTCGTATCTCTCTCTTTCGGGTATTTTTTATCCTCCGACCCCATCCTAAGGCCCGAGGGTGGTGGCTCTTCAACCCCCGGAAGGGTCTTTTCTTCATCACTAGCCTTCCATCGTCCATCCACGGGTGGAAGAATCAGTTTTTCTTTGTTTCATCTTCTTCTCCCTGGGGCTTCCCTTCTCACTGGGGCGCGCCCCGAACCGAGGCGAACGAGAACAGCCGGGTGGAGGCGGACGATCGGGAGGACTTCCACCGACTCAAGGACATGTCGGTCCCGAAGCAGAGGGAGCTTGTTACCGAACAAGCCCTCTATGACGCTGGCCTGAGCTTGGTCCCCCGTCTAGGTACCGCCCGATCTATTGGTTGTCTTTTTATTTGGCATTCGTTCTCGTGCATACATTAATCCTTCCGTCGGTATCGCAGGGACACCGTCGAGGATGAGGCCGATCGATGCTGAAATCCAACAATATGCGGCGAGGAAGAGGCCGGCATCGGGGGCCGGACCTTCACGACCGCCGAAGAAACCCTCCACAGCGGCGCTGACCGTCGAGGCATCGACGACCGACCAGTCGGAGCCGGTGATCGCACTCGCGGCTCCGGCGGTGCAACCGGAGGAGCGGCAGACGGAAGAGGCGGCTAAAGGGACGTCGGCGGCTTCGCCGGTGGGTGTGGCGTCGGATGCAGTTCGGAAACCCGAACGCTATCCGACGGCATCTGCAGCTGCAACGGGGGGTGCTGCGTCAAACTCGAGCATCCCATCCTTAGCGGACCCACTGGCTGGGGTGGCCGATCGGGGGAAAGCCCCGATGGACCCTGCTGACGACACAAGGTCGGGGAGTCGTACTACGGTGCCTGGCGCTCAGTTCCCCGAAGGAGCGTCGGCACTGGCCGACCACAACCTGGCCAGGAGGCTGTGCCAGGGGATCCTCCTCCCGACCGACGTGGAGGTGCTGAAGTCTCGGCAAGTGACCGAGATGCAATCTTCGTTCTACCCGACCATGATCGGGGTAAGTTCCACTTCGCCTCCTCTTTCCTTAGTATTTTCATTGTTTCACTTTCCTGACGTAACGCTCATGTCGGCAGCTGATCTACACCATGTCCGAACTTGAGGCCGGGTACCGGAGGTTCGAAAACGTCCGGGTGGCTTGGAAGGACAGGGCGGCGGCCGTTGAAGCCGACAGGGCGATGCTGGTCGAACACCTGAAGCAGTCGACCGATCGGGAGACGAAGCTGGTGGACGAGATCTCTCGTCTCGGGTCCGAGCTAAAGTCGGCCCGAAAAGAAGCCAAGCACAAGGGTCGGACTGCGCACCGTCTGCGGTGCGAGCGGGACGGCATTGCCGCCGAGCTCGAGGGCGAACGCGAGCAGCTCCGGGTCAGCCTGGAGAAGCTCGCCAAGGCTGAGGAGGACCTGTCGATCGCCCAGGCCGATGCCGACATAGCGAAGGCAGAGGCGGAGTCGGCGAAGGACTCTCTCGATCGGGCGGAAGAGGAAGCAAGGTCGGCGAAGGAGTCGGCGAGTCGGGCGGTGGACGACTTTCGTGGCTCCGATCGGTACCGAGAGGAGCTGCTGGAGTCTGGCTTCACATCGTACCGGGTGGGATACGAGGATGGTCGGGACGCAGTCCAAGCCCTGTACCCGGAGCTGGACCTCAATGGCATCATCCCACTGGGGGTCGAGGACCAAGCTACGGAAGAGATGGCCGACCCGTCGTCGGGAGGCGTCGCCGTGGTGGGAGAGGCCGTCCCGGAGCAGGTTGCCGAAGGGGAGACGGCCCTGACTTCCTGCCAGGCCCCGACCCATGATTCGGTGCCGACCGCCAGTCCAGTTCCGACCGACGATCCTGCATCAGCCATCGACCCAGTGCCGATCACGGTGGATACACCGGTCATCCCCGAGCTTCCGTCAGTCGAAGAGATTGACTCCGAGGGATGATCGGCTTCGTCCGCTTTTATCATTTTTGTTTTTCTTAGCACACTTGTAACCGGGCTTTCGGCCCGATTTTGTAACCGAATGAACTTAAGAGCTTTCTAGTTTTCTTTCGACTTCCTTTTCTTGCCTGCTGGGACGTGCTTGTAATCGCAGACTTCTTCTAGCGCCAAGCAGCCTTGGCGTGCCGCATTAGGACACCCAATCGCCATCCCGAGTCGCTAGTTGAGATAGTCGGCGGTTCAGTGTGAGGTGAGCAAAGACGAACCCCGACCACTGATCGCCTGTCTCAAGACCTAGACCGAACATCCGTCGTTAAGCCGCAAACCGAATGCCGAAGTCGAACGCGGGTCGTCCTGGCTTCAGTCGAGAGTCGACCGATTTTAAGGTACGAACGCGTTGAGTCGGCCGCTCTGGCGGAGTCGAAGGCCGTTCGTGGAGGAGAAAGTCGACCGACCTTCAGGCGCATCCCGGTGACCCAAATGTCGTCCGATGTGATCGGTCAGACTGCGTCTGTTACATTGTCGTGCGCAGTCGACGCGTCTGGTCGGGAAGACGATGGTAAGTCGAGTTCCCCTCACCCAGACTTTGGTCGGGTGCTTGTGTAGCGCCGTGTGATAAACGATGGTAAGCCGAATATCCTTCGACCGACTTCGATCCGATCGATAAGTCGCGAATGCAGCATTGGTTGCGTTGGCGCTTTTGCCTTTCCCGATCGGAGCGGGGTTGGCGAGTCGGCTAATCGTTCTGCCCGAACGTTTTAGCCAAAAGTTGTAGAAGGAGTGTAACCCCCATTTTCGCAAGTGCGTCGGTCCTTCAAACGTTCGACACAGCATCGGCGGCCAGTCCGACGACCCACAGTAAAATGTTAAGTCTGTGTTGGGACGTCGGGGCTTGCATTCCTTGGTGAGCACCGAACCACAGTCGAAGGGCCGAAACTCCAGGCTCCGAAGTTTAAACTGAGTTTGTATTCCAAACGGGGGAAAGTATAGATTTCACTGATGGTACAATCTCAGATTGTCGGCGTTCTAGGTTCGGGGGATGGTTTTCCCTTCCAGGGTTTCCAGTCGGTAAGATCTCGGTCCGTAGGCATCGGCTACCTTGTAGGGTCCCTCCCAGTTTGGGGACAGTTCTCCCTGATCCAAGGGTTTTGAGACTTCCACCTTCCTCAAGACCATGTCTCCAGGTCGAAAGAGCTTGGCTTTACCCTGGCGTTGTAATATCGGGCCACCTTTTATCGGTAAGAAGCCATACGAAGTTGTGCTTCGCGTCGGAGCTCGAGTAAAAGGTCCAGGTCGGCCCTCCGACACTCGGAGTTGTCCGGCTCACGATATTGCTCGACCCTAGTCGATGGCAATCCGATCTCCAGCGGATCATGGCTTCTGTTCCATAGGCCAAGTTGAAAGGTGATTCTCCAGTCGGAATACGGAGTGTCGTCCGGTATGCCCATAGACGGAGTTCAGCTCTTCGACCCAGAGGCCCTTGACTTCATTCAGTCGGGTTTTGAGCCCGTGCAGTATGGTCCGATTGGTCACCTCGACCTCACCGTTGGACTGTGGATGCCGACCGAGATTAGTCGGTGTGTGATGTGAAACCTCGCGCAGAAGTCTCTGAAGTCTTGGTTGTCGAATTGTCGCCCGTTGTCGGTGATAACGGTATGCGGCAATCCGAACCTGAAGATGATGAATTTTTGGATGAAGTCCTCCATCTTCCGCTCGGTAATCTGCGCCAGGGGCTCGGCCTCCACCCACTTGGTGAAGTAGTCGATGGCGACGACTATGAACTTTCTTTGGCCTGACGCTGGAGGGAAAGGACCGAGAATGTCGACCCCCCACTGAGCGAAGGCCATGGACGACAATAGGGGTGATCTGGCTGGCCGGTCGTGTTGTACATTGGCATACTTCTGGCATGGTTCACACCTCTGGACCAACTCAGTCGCGTCCTTCCTCATGGTGGGCCAATAGTAACCCTACCGCAGGATCTTGTAGGCTAAGAATTTGCCTCCCAAGTGACTCCCACAAATTCCTTCGTGCACTTTTCGGAGAGCATAATCTGCCTCGGTCGGTCCCAAACACCTGAGTAAGGGAAGGAAGAACAACCTTTTGTACAGTCGGTCGTTGATCATTACGTACTGGGAAGCCGCCCACCGGAGTCGTTTGGCTTCCGCAGGATCTTCGGGGATAGATCCATCAGTCAGTACTGAGTGATCGGGTCCATCCAGCTCTGCCCTGCCGCCAGTTGTAGTACTTCCTTGACCTCGTCGATGCTCGGTCGCTCAAGATTTTGCATGAAGGTCCGGCCCAAGGCGCCATAGTCGGACGTCGCGAGCCTGGAGAGCGCGTCGGCCCGAGCATTTTCCGTCCTGGGGATGTGGAAGATCCCGAAGTACCCGAAGGGCGCCACGAGATCTTTCACCTTTTGGCGGTATTTGGCCATGGTCGGATCTCATGTTTTGAACTCGCCTTTGGTCTGTCCAACGATCAGTTGGGAGTCGGAGAAGACTTTGAGACGGTCTATTCCGAGCTTCAGTGCTAATTTCAACCCACAACGAGCGCCTCGTACTCGGCCTGATTGTTGGAGGCCTTGAAGTTGAATTGGAGGGCATGTTCAGTGACCACCCCCTCCGAGTTGGTGAGCAGGAAACCGGCCCCACTCCCTTGAGCGTTGGAAGCCCCATCGATGTGCAATATCCAGGCCGGATCGAGGTCACAGTTGGAGGTCCCAACCTTCACGGGATCCCCCTCCCTCGATGGTAGGTCGGTCGTCGGGCATTCGGCGATGAAGTCGGCCAAAACCTTAGCTTTGAGGGCGGGTCGTGACCGGTACTGGATGTCGAATTCGCCCAGTTTCATAGCTCATTTTGCCAGCCGTCCCGATGTGTCAGCGCGGTGCAAGATAGCCCTCAGGGCTGGTCGGTGAGGACCACAATGGCGTGTGCTTGGAAGTACGGACAGAGTCACTGTGCCGAAATGACTAGGGCGAAAATCATTTCTCTACCTTTGAGTATCGAGTCTCAGCTTCGTGGAGCACCTTGCTGACATAATATACTGGTTGATGAACCCGGTTCTCGTTCTCCCGGATGAGCACAGAGCTAACTGCCTCCGGGGAAGTGGCCAAGTAGAGGTACAGACCTCCCCGACCTCTGGTCTCACAAGGAGTGGCGGAGAGGTGAGATACTTCTTCAGTTCCTCGAAAGCCTGCCGACACTCGTCCGGCCAAGAGAACTGCTTGGCCTGCCGCAAGGTTTTGATTTATGTCACAAATTGACATAAAAAGTATCAATTAATATCTAAATTATCTAACTTTATTAGAAAATTGATACTTCTTATTATATTTTGCAGAAGAAGAGGTCATCAATAGAAAAAATAAGGAAAGAGGATTCCAACGGCGTAAATTTTACGCAAAACAGAGTTAAATTGACCAAGAAATTGAAGAATGAAGAAAAAAGACTCAATTGGGTCAAACCCGAGTCAAATCAGATCAAAATTGATCAAAAATCAACTGATTTGGTGATCTGGTTAGCCGCCTGGTCCACAACAACAGCGCCTGGACCATGGACCCATCGGCGCACCATAAACCAGCCAATCAGCGAGTCTCGGCTCACCGCAACGCATCACGAGCCCGATCCACGCGCGCGGTCCAGGGCTCATGAGGAGAGAGAAGAAGGTCCGAAGGGCAACCTGGTAACTTCACATCACTCGATGGTCCGATCTTCTCTGATCAAATCCAACGCTCCATATTTTTGCATCATCGGACGGCCACCATCACAGTCGGTCAAGATCCAATCGTAATCAAGGCAATTGCAAGAATCAATAAACACTAGGACAACACGGGATCCTTCTGCAGCGCGATCCAACGGACGAAATCTTCCAGCACCTTGATCGGATGGTCTGCGACGCATCCGACCTGATCCCATCTCTGCAGTGCGATCCAACGACAGCGCTTCACCCAGATCGTGATCCGACGGCCCAGAATCGCTTCCGGCTTGATTTATTAGATGAATTGGGTCCTTTAGATGAAGATCGGACGGCTGAAATAATTTCTAGGATTTCTTGATGGATTTAAGTACTTTTTGAGCGAGATTTGAGCCCCTAAATTCTCTTAACAGTTCTCTAAAACCTCTTAGTCCCACATCTAAAGTTTTGAAAACCTTATAACCCCCAAATGCCTATAAAAAACCCCCAAAGCCCTTGTTTTAATAATTCTGGCCTTCCGATCAAGCTTATAACCCTAGATAGTGAGGTTTTTAGCTTTCTTCTCAAGCCTCGAGCTTTGAGGTTTTGTAATAAACTTTTTTTTTATATAAAATCTTATTTTTATACAATTTTATCTCTTTACATTATGCAATTTATTTTTCTTGCAATTAGGATAGTTTAATTTATGCAATTTAATTTTATGCAATTAGGTTAGTTTAAATTATGCAGTTTAAATTTATGCAATTAGGATAGTTTAATTTATGAAATTATGGTAGTTTATTTTTTGCATTTAAATTTTGCAAGTAGATTTAGATCATGTCTAGCTAAGCATCCCTTCTAGGGTTTGTGATGAAGCTAGATCATGAGTAGGGGTTTTACATAGGGTTCTTTCTTTTTCTTAGAGTTTTTTTTCTTCCTCTTTTGTCAAGAATTTTTGATGAACTACAGTTGGGTCAGAGTCCCTTCATAGTTCATGCTTGATTCAGTGCATAGGAGGAGAAAACCCTAAGAGATCCTAGTTACTACTCCCCTGTAAAGAATCTTGATGGGTTATCGTTGGGCCTTAGTCCCTTCATAATCTATGCTTGGGAAAGACAAGAGGAGTAGTCGTTAGGATCAATAAGAAAAATTCTAGGTAGAATTCTCTAATCTAGATCTAGTGGATTCAAAAACCCTAGATCCTTAGTCTTATTGTCTTTAGCAAACAACTTTCGATTTTCGATTTTCGTTAAAGCTCGCTTGAGCATAGATTTGAAAATTATTTTTAAACCAAGTCTCCATGGGATCGACCCATACTCACTGGTCGTGCTACTCTGCACACTGTGCGCTTGCAGTTTTATTTATAAATTTTAAGATTTGCACAACAAATTTTTGGCACCGTTGCCGGGATTTGGCGTTTTAAATTATTTTCAAATATTTGTTCTTCGTGCTTTATAACTCTCTTTCTTTTTCCTTTAGGTTTCTAGATTTAGTTGGTATTGCTGGAAAACTCAGGTACGCTTCTAATTTCTCTTTTATTATTTTTAGTTAATTACTTTTCCTTTTAGACCTAATCATTTGAATTTACTTAATCATAAAAAAATAAATAAAATAAATAAATAAATAAAAAAAAAAAGATATTTCATAATCTGAAGTAAAATATCAAAATAAAAAAAAATTCTAAATTAAAATCTTTTACATTCTTGGTCATCTTGTTTATTTGCATTTGCATTTCATAATTAATCTAAGGGCATCAACCTATTAACAAGATAAGGTGGGATTTCATTACCCTTTCTTAGCCCAAAAATCATCTCCATCATATTGCATTACCTAGATCTTTAATCTTAAAATCAATTAGACGTCAACCTTAAGGAATTCGAGCTCAATAGGACAAGGAACCCTAAGAGTTCTACCAAGTTTGAGTTGTTTGATTAGTTGGTGTCTAGGCAAGTCCTGAGGGTGGTTTGTTAAATTGGTTCAGTTGCTGGCCTGACCAACTCGTTTGGTGTCTAGAAAGGCAACGATGAGTGAACCTCCCACCTCTTATACTTACCTGGCTAACTAGTTGATCAATCTCCACTTGGAAGGCTTGAAGGGTCATCTTGGAACAGTTAGGAGCTGTCTAGATTTAGGTTAACCCTAGGATAGATTGAGTTTAATTTATTGTTTCACTTGTTTGAAAAATAAAAAAAAATTATTAAAATTTAAATTAATTTGGTTACTTTTTTTAGATTTAGGACTCCTTAGGATCTTTTCTTTAGAACTTTTTTTCTTTTCTTTCTTTTTCTTATACATAAAAATTTTTATAAAAAAAAATTATATAAACATCGAGAACCGTACACCTCGTGTGTGGAGAAGAGTGTCGGGTCGTCTAGTTAGAATTGAGTCAATTCCTGTTGTTCCAATGGCTGAACCAATCCAACCCATGACCCTTAAGGATTTGTGTTATCCAGTTGGCTCCATCCAACCATCTTGTATCAGGTTGCCACAACCCACAACTAACAATTTTGAAATCAAACCTCAAATCATAAATATGCTTCCAAAATTCACAGGATTAGAGGATGCTTATATATTTATTAGAGAATTTGAGGAGATATGTGCAACCATGAAACTGCAATTAACAGAGGATGAGGTCAAACTTAGATTAATCAACTTTGCCCTTAAGGATAATGCTAAGAAGTGGCTTTATAGTCTGCCAAACCATTCTGTCACTACCTGGGAGGGCTTTGTGAGAATATTTTTGAAAAAATATTTCCCCATCATAAAACAGCTAGGATTAGGAATGAAATAATCAATTTTACCAACTAGCTGGTGAATCATTTTGGAAGTACTTTGATCGTTTCAAGAATCTTTTGACCCAATGCCCACACCATGGAATAGAAACTTGGAGACTATGCCAGATCATCTATGAGGGGTTAGATTCAAACTCAAGAACCATGCTAGAGTCCATGTGCCAAGGCCAATTTATGGACAAAGAAACTACTGAAGCTTGGGCAATTCTTAGAAGACCTAGCCGAGAAAAATTTACAGTGGGAAATAACTAGGGAACCTGATAAAGCTACACCTTCAAGAGGAGGAATGCATCAAATTCAACCAACCCTAGCATCAGAGGCCAAGATTGGCAACCTTAACACGTAGATTGGAAGCCTTAGAATTACAGAGACCAGCCAATGTAAATCAAATATCTGCACCCATGTGTAAAGGGTGCAATGCACCAGACCATGTCTTAGAAGAATGTTCCTACTCGAATGAGTGTGCACAGGTGAATGCCACCTATCAAGGACCATTGAACAATCCTTATGCACCCACATATAACCAAGTTGGAGGAATCACCCGAATTTCTCATGGTCCCAGAATCCTAATGTAGGCAATCCAAATTTCAATCAGCAAAATCTAAGGTCCAACCCAGTGATGAACAACCCGCCAGCTTCCATGATAATGACAAGAAAATACCTCTTTAGAGAAAAGCCTAGAAGCCATGATGAAGACACATACCAGCTTTATGCAAACCACGGGTCAACTCATAAATAATAACACCCAAGCTATAGCCCGTCTGGAAATGCAAGTAAGTCAGCTGGCTTCGACCATTAGTGAACGAGAACATGGTAGGTTACCTAGCCAACCTGAGCCAAATCCTAGGAACCAAAATGGTCCACGACCCCAACAAGGAAACCAAGTTAATGGTGTAAATGCCATTCATACCTTAAGATCGAAAAACAAATAGACAATAAGGTAGTTGCACTTGATGATATAGAGGACTCATCTGCCGAGTCACCTTCTAAAACTACTACCTTTCAACCTCAAGCACCAGAAACTGAAAATTCACCTAGTCCAGTACTTAAAAGTCCTAGAGCTTCCTTTTCCAAACAGACTAAAATCCAATAAATCTGAACATTTAGATAAAATTTTAAGGTATTTAAACAAGTCCAAGTTAATATTCCTCTTTTAGATATAATCCATCAGGTTCCAACTTATGCCAAATTTTTAAAAGATCTTTACACTAGGAAAAGGACCACTAATGTACCAAAGAAAGCATTTTTGGCTGCAAGTGTCAGTTCATACTTATCTAGCCATGTGCCAATTAAATATAAGGACCCTGGAGCTCCAACAATTTCTTGTGTTATTGGAGAAACCAATATAAAAAAGGCCTTGCTAGATCTAGGAGCTAGTGTGAATATCCTTCCATATTCGGTGTATGAGCAACTAGATTAGAAAAACTTCAACCTACTGGGATCACATTACAGTTAGCCGATAGATCTCTCAGGATCCCTAAGGGAATGGTCGAGGATGTTCTGATAAAGGTTGAAAATTTTATTTTCCCTGTAGATTTTATTATTTTAGAGACTGAGCAGTTGCGAATCCTAAAGGACATATACCTGTCATTTTAGGAAGACCATTCTTAGCTACGGCCAATGCTGAAATCAATTGTCGAAATGGTCTAATGAAGTTATCCTTTGGGAATATGACCATTGAGCTTAATGTTTTTAACTTAGAACAGGAATCCTCTTCTCATGCTGATGTCAATGTAGTCCAAGATGGTATTTATGAATCCATTGACATTAGTGATGATGAAGTCGACCTAGAGTCTAACCCCTGGTTAATCCATGAGTCTGAGGATGTCAATGAAATACTTAAAGAAAATTAGATTAATCAGGAATCGACACTTCCTACTGAACCAATCATTGAGATGGTGAAATCATCACCTAAACCATCAATAGAGGAAGCACCCATTTTAGAACTGAAACCCCTCCCAGGACATCTCAAGTATGCATATCTAAGACCCAAAGAAACTTTGCCTGTAATTATTGCATCAGACCTAGATCCCAAGCAAGAGGAGGAGTTAGTGTCAGTTTTAAAAGTAAATCAAGGAGCAATAGGTTGGACCATAGCAGATATCAAAGGAATAAGCCCTTCTATAGTTCAACATAGAATATACTTAGAGGAAGAGGCTAAACCAACAAGAGAAGCCCAAAGAAGGCTTAATCCAGCTATGAAGGATGTAGTTAAAAAGGAGATTCTGAAACTCCTAGATAGTGGAATAATTTATCCTATTTCTGATAGCTCTTGAGTAAGCCCAGTTCAAGTAGTACCCAAGAAATCTGAGGTAACAGTGGTCCAAAATGATGCAAACGAACTTATCCCAACTAGGACCCAAACGAGATGAGGGTCTGTATAGACTATAGAAAGTTGAATGCTGCGACAAGAAAAGATCATTTTTCTGCCATTTATTGATCAAATATTGGAAAGACTAGCCGACAAGAGTTTTACTGTTTTCTTGATGGATACTCCGGTTACAACCAGATCCCCATAGCCGCTGAAGATCAAGAAAAGACTACATTCACCTGTCCATTTGGTACTTTTGCCTATAGACGAATACCCTTTGAACTATGTAATGCACCGGCAACCTTTCAGAGATGCATGATCAGCATATTTTCAGATATGATAGAATAATTTTAGAAATTTTTATGGATGACTTTTCTATTTTGGCCTAACCTTCTCCGAGTGTCTGAATCACCTGAATTAGTTCTAGAACGATGTAAGGAGAAGCACTTAGTTCTCAACTGGGAAAAATATCAGTTTATGGTCAAACAGGGAATAGTTCTTGGCCATGTCATTTCTAAAAAGGGATTGAAGTGGACAAGGCCAAAATAGATCTAATTGCAAGTCTTCCACCACCTAAATCTGTGAAAGAAATACGTTCATTTTTAGGTCATGCTGGATTCTATAGAAGGTTTATTGCCAACTTTAGCAAAGTAGCACGTCCACTGACTAATCTTTTGGCAAAGGATACAAATTTGAATTTACTCATGAGTGCTTGGAAATCTTTTGAATTTCTAAAAAAAGCACTTGTATCAGCTCCAATCATTCATCCTCCTGTCTGGTCTGAACCATTTGAATTAATGTGTGATGCATCCGATCATGTTGTGGGCGCAATCTTAGGTCAACGGATAAATAAGCTGCCTAGAGTGATATATTATGCAAGTAAAACCTTAAATGATGCGCAGCTTAACTACACCACAACTGAGAAGGAGTTCCTTGCCGTTGTCTTTGCTTTAGAGAAATTTAGATCTTATTTGGTTGGGACCCACACCATTGTTTACACCGATCACTCAGCCATTAGACATCTCCTAGCAAAGAAGGATGCCAAGGCACGCTTAATCAGATGGATTTTGCTCCTTCAAGAATTTGACCTAGAAATTAGGGACAAGAAAGGCACTGAGAACGTTGTAGCAGATAATTTGTCCCGAATTCCAGTCGCACCATCTATGAACCACCCATCAATGAATCTTTTCCAGATGAGCAACTCATGTCTGTGTCTACTGAACCTTGGTTTGCTGATATTGTAAATTATTTAGCCATAGGTAAGATACCTTCTCATTGGACTAAGCAGGATAAATATAAATTCTTTGCCCAAGTGAAGTATTTCATTTGGGATGATCCTTATCTTTTTAAACAATGTCCTGATCAAATTATTAGAAGGTGTATCCCAGATAACGAAGTCATGAATATTTTATCTTTTTGTCATGATCAAGCATGTGGGGGTCACTTCGCGTCTAAGAAAACTGCTGCTAAGGTTCTCCAATGTGGTTTTTATTGGCCCAATTTGTTTAAGGATGCTCATGAATATTGTAAAAGTTGTGCTCAATGTCAGAAAATGGGTCGAATCACCAAGCGACACATGATGCCACTCAACCCAATCTTGGTAGTTGAAGTTTTTGATGTTTGGGGGATCGATTTCATGGGACCATTTCCAAAATTCCTTTGGAAATGAATATATTCTAGTAGCAGTTGATTATGTTTCAAAATGGATAGAAGCAATTGCATGTAGAACATCCGATAGCAAAAATGGTCATTAAGTTTCTTAAAGAAAATATTCTCTCCCGTTTCGGTATTCCTAGGGCAATCATTAGTGATCGGGGAACCCATTTTTGTAACCGACCTTTTGCAACATTGGATGAAAAAGTATAATGTCACCCACAAATTGGCCACACCATATCATCCTCAAACTAGTGGGCAAGTTGAAGTGTCAAACCGACAAATCAAACAGATCCTGGAAAAACTGTTAGTGCCAATAGAAAGGATTGGTCTTTGAAATTAATTGATGCACTTTGGGCATACCGAACCGCTTTCAAGACCAATCTAGGAATGTCTCCTTATAGGATTGTGTTTGGTAAACCATGTCACTTGCCTATTGAGATAGAACACAAAGCCATGTGGGCCATCAAACAACTAAATAAAATTTTGAACGACGCTGGAAACCATAGGAAGCTTCAGTTGAATGAATTAGAAGAACTTAGAAATGAAGCCTATAAAAA
Organism: Elaeis guineensis; assembly: GCF_000442705.2. Taxonomy (NCBI): domain Eukaryota; kingdom Viridiplantae; phylum Streptophyta; class Magnoliopsida; order Arecales; family Arecaceae; genus Elaeis; species Elaeis guineensis. The sequence goes on along the minus strand of NC_025996.2, from coordinate 9,499,611 downwards.
TGCAAAGGATATACAAGGAACGAACCAAAGCATTTCATGATCAATCAATTATGAGAAAAACTTTCAATATCGGACAAAAAGGTGCTCTTATATAACTCTAGATTACATCTGTTTCCAGAAAGCTTAGGTCTAGATGGACAGGACCATTTTTAGTAAAGGAAGTCTTTTCACACGGAGCTGTTGAGATAGAAAACCCAAGTAATGGTGTTATCTTTAAAGTTAATGGTCAACGATTAAAACCATTCTTGGAATTACCTGTCGAGACTGTTGAAGATGCCATGGTTCTTTATGAACCAACTTATTCTGATTAAATTGCTTCGAGGTTTGGTCTGGCTGAAGACATAAAACTTAGCGCTTCTGGGAGGCAACCCAGCTTATTTAATTTCTAATACTTTCTTTGTTTTCAGTTTGCTTAGGACAAATAAATTAGATAAACTCCATTGGGGACAATGTCGGTCAAGTTGGGGGGAGAGCTTGAACAAAATCAGGTGTTATCATTTCCTTTTCCTTCCACTATGAGTTATTTCTTGCATTTAATATATTAAAAAAAATTGAAATAAATTAATCTAGAAACAGAAATAAGAGTAAGTTAGAAAGTATTTGCTAATAAATGTAGTGAGTCACGGAGAAGATTAGCTGGTTAGACTCTTGGTGGCCTAGGTCATTTAAAGACTATTAGCACTTCCAATTGCACATGCACACTAACAAGGTAAAGTAGGTGTTAATTGTAAGGCCAATTAAGGAATTTGAGTATTATTAAATTAGATAATTTTTTTCTACACCCCAATTGAAAGAAATTTGAATTTAAGGAAAGAGCTACCTGCCTGAAATAAAATCAAAACACAAGAGTAAATATGGATTGCCCTAAAGCCTAGTAACCGGGTCTCTTCACCTAATCAAGTGTTGAGATTTCGCATCAAAATCGGTGGTGGGAAGGCCAGGATGCTAAAAAAAAAATAAAAAAAAAAAAAATAGTGTGAAAGCTACCTTAGTTCTTTGTTTAATCTGGGGTGTATAGAAAATTAATCGAACTAAGTTATGAAAAATGATACAATTGGCCTGTAAAGTTAATACTGAAATACTAAGTTAGTTATCACTCACACAAGTGCTTATAAACTTTAAGTGTACTCTAAGAAAGCTCCTAAGTAGACTGACTACCGATTCTAATTCGAAGCTCATTACTTAGTAATACTAGAAAAACTTCTTGAATTTCGATCTTAAATTAATTTGCAAAGGAAGGATCTTTTTGGAATATGATCTTATTTTGGTACATTGCTAAGGGACTAGCAATGATTAAGTTGGGGGGTGTGATTTTATGTCACAAATTGACATAAAAGTATCAATTAATATCTAAATTATCTAACTTTATTAGAAATTGATACTTGTTATTATATTTTGCAGAAGAAGAGGTCATCAATAGAAAGAACAAGGAAAGAGATTCCAACGGTGAAATTTTATGCAAAACGAGTTAAATTGACCCAAAATTGAAGAATGAAGAAAGAAGACTCAATTGGGTCAAACCCGAGTCAAATCAGGTCAAATTGGATCAAAAATCAACTGATTTGGTGATCTGGTTAGCCGCCTGGTCCACAGCAACAGGCGCCTGGATCATGGACCCATCGGCGCACCATAAACCAGCCAATCAGCGAGTCTCGGCTTCACCGCAACGCATCGCGAGCCCGATCCCACGCGCGGTCCAGGCTCATGAGGGAAAGAGAAGAAGGTCCGAAGGGGCAACCTGGTAACTTCACACTCACTCGATGCGTCTTCCGATCAAGATCCAATCGCTCCATATTTTTGTGCCATCGGACGGCCACCATCGCACCGGTCCAAGATCCCAACCGTAATCAAGGCAATTGCAAGAATCAATAAACACTAGGACAACACGGATCCTTCTGCAGCGCGATCCAATGGATGAAATCTTCCAGCGCCTTGATCGGACGGTCCGCGATGCATCCGACCTGATCCCATCTCTGTAGCAGTGATCCAACGATAGCGCTTCACCCAGATCATGATCCGACGGCCAGAATCGCTTCCGGCTTGATTTATTAGATGAATTGGGTCCTTTAGATGAAGATCGGACGGCTGAAACAATTTCTAGGGTTTCTTGATGGATTTAAGTGCTTTTTGAGCGAGATTTGAGCCCCTAAACCCCCTAACAGCCCTCTAAAATCTCTTAGTCCCACATCTAAAGTTTTGAAAACCTTATAACCCCCAAATGCCTATAAAAAGCCCCAAAGGCCCTTGTTTTAATGATTCTTCCTTCCGATCAAGCTTGTAACCCTAGATAGTGGGGTTTTTAGCTTTCTTCTCAAGCCTCGAGCTTTGAATTTTTGTAATAATTTTTTTTATATAAAATCTTATTTTTATGCAATTTTATCTCTTTACATTATGCAATTTATTTTTCTTGCAATTAGGATAGTTTAATTTATGCAATTTAATTTTATGCAATTAGGTTAGTTTAAATTATGCAGTTTAAATTTATGCAATTAGGATAGTTTAATTTATGAAATTAGGGTAGTTTATTTTTCTGCATTTAAATTTTGCAAGTAGATTTAGATCATGTCTAGCTAAGCATCCCTTCTAGGGTTTGCGATGAAGCTAGATCATGAGTAGGGTTTTACATAGGGTTCTTTCTTTTTCTTAGGGTTTCTTTTTCTTCCTCTTTTGCCAAGAATTTTTGATGAACTACAGTTGGGTCAGAGTCCCTTCATAGTTCATGCTTGATTCAGTGCATAGGAGGAGAAAACCCTAAGGGATCCTAGTTACTACTCCCCTGTAAAGAATCTTGATGGGTTATCGTTGGGCCTTAGTCCCTTCATAATCTATGCTTGGGAAAGACAAGAGGAGTAGTCGTTAGGATCAATAAGAAAAATTCTAGGTAGAATTCCTAATCTAGATCTAGTGGATTCAAAAACCCTAGATCCTTAGTCTTATTGTCTTTAGCAAACAACTTTCGATTTTCGATTTTCGTTAAAGCTCGCTTGAGCATAGATTTGAAAATATTTTTAAACCAAGTCTCTGTGGGATCGACCCGTACTCGCTGGTCGTGCTACTCTGCACACTGTGCGCTTGCAGTTTTATTTACAAATTTTAAGATTTGCACATCACGAAGCCTTCCAGCAGTTGAGGGGGGACGGAGTCCGGCTCCCGTAGGAGTCCGGACGAAGTCTGCCTGTAGCTGGAGTCGGAGATGAGATCTGGCTCCCGTAGGAGTCCGATCGAAGTCTACCTGCAAATTAAAGTCAGGGACGAAGTTGGCTCCTTTAGAGTCTGGACGAAGTTTACCTGTAAGCGAAGTCGTGGGTGGAGCCTGGCTCCCGTAGGATCCGGGCGAAGCCTTCCGCAATCGAGGTCGAGGATGGAGCCCAGCTCCCATGGAGAGTCCGGGCGAAGCCTTCCAACAGTTGAGGTGGGACGGAGTCCAGCTCCCGTAGGAGTCCGGACGAAGTCTGCCTATAGCTGGAAGTCGGAGACGAGATCTGGCTCCGTAGGAGTCCATCGAAGTCTACCTGCAATTAAAGTCAGGGATGAAGTTTTGGCTCCCTTAAGAGTCTGGACGAAGTTTAC